>NW_013667904.1:180571-190403 GCF_000517525.1 Limulus polyphemus
CAGTAACATACGGATTCACGAGAGATTATAGAAATAACAAATAAACCTTGTTTCACACTTGCAGAGTATAACTTAATACTAATAATATATCTGGAATTAAGTTTTATGTAATATTTTAAATTATATTTGAATTAAATATCAATTTATATAGACATGCATTGTTGAATAAACATGACTATATTACACAATGCTGTTCTATAACGAAAGAGATTGAGGTATGGATTATATTAGAGCAACATATCGGCCACAGTTCCGACAAACTAATACAATTATGTCTAATTGAGGAATTTAAACGTTGTGCAGGTGACGACTTCAAACTTACTTAGATGAAAAGAAAGTTGAAACACTACAGGAAGCAGCCGATCTTTCTGATAACTATACTTTAACACATAAATCTACTTTTCATAAAAAGAAATTCCTACCATCTCAACAAAAACATGTATCTGTTCAATCCACTAAAGTTGAGGATTCTTCTAAAAACTCCAGATCCTCTAGTTCGAAATCTTCACACAGTCGGGCTAAAACTTCATCAAAACCACCAAGGCCTGTCTGCCATTTTTTAAAAAAAACCTGGTCATGTTAAGACCGATTGTTGGTGTTTGAAAAATAAAAAAGAAAAGGTAGCAACACCCAGTGTGTTTGTGTTCACATATGGACGTAGTTTTACCAGATCACCCGATGTTGTTGATATGGCCACTGATATAAAGACTGATGTAATCAGGCAGGAATTTAGACCTTTTGTGTCTATTGGTTCTGTGACAAATGACACTGGCAGTCCCATACCCATACGTATTTTACGTGATATTGGGGCGACTCAATCATTGTTGTTAGAAGGTATATTGGCTTTAGATTCGAGTTCTGCCACTGGTGAGTCTGTTATTGCTCAGGGTATTGAGGGTAGCTTTGTTAATTTTCCTCATCGTAACATTTATTTAGCATCAGGCCAAGTGGGACCAGTTGTGGTTGGAGTAAGACCCGCTCTGCCAATTAAGGGTGTATCATTGTTGTTTGGAAACGATTTGGCTGGGGGAAAGTTGTTACCGAACCTAAAATGGTTAAGTATTTCAACAATACCTTTCTTTCAAAAATAAGCCCCCCAGTGGCACAACGGTATGTCTGCGGACTTACAACGCTAAAATCCGGGTTTCGATACCCGTGGTGGGCAGAGCACAGATAGCCTATTGTGTAGCTTTGTGCTTAGTTCTAAACTAACAACAATATTGGGTTATACTTTTGTTGCTAAGCGACATGACATAAAAACCGTTGTTGAACATATTGTGACCAAAACGCACTGGCTTTTCTATATATTAAAAGTTATTAATCTAATTGATTTTTATCAATAAATATTCTATGAATGATCTTAATTTTGATTGGCTCACAAAGAAATTCATCGACGTTTGACTGCCTCGACTGCACTTTTCTGCCTCTTTATTGGTCAAAATTTGCTTACTTTCAGTTAGCTCTGAAATGTGAGGTTAGAGTATACTATGGGGTGGGGGTGGTAGTACTTGCCTCGTCATTTTTGACAGACTATGCGCTAGTTTATTATAAAATTACGTTTTCTGCCTCTTTATTGGTCAAAATTTGCTTACTTTCAGTTAGCTCTGAAATGTGAGGTTAGAGTATACTATGGGGTGGGGGTGGTAGTACTTGCCTCGTCATTTTTGACAGACTATACGCTAGTTTATTATAAAATTACGTTTTCCACCTAATACTGCATGTTATTGGATCATCAGGCAGTGTTGTTTAAAGCAGTATAAGCAATGAATACTGGAAAAAGTGCAAACAATGAAAACGAACTACAAAACATAAGAAAATATCGTAAAACTTGAATTATTATTTACAAAATCCAAAGGTAAACACTCTTCTTTGTTTCTGTGAGATTATCAAAAATTAAACAAACTATTAAAACAACTGGTGAAACAAATATTATATTTCAACTGCAAAAACAAATGATTATTAGTTCACTGTTGAGGTTGTCTGAAGTATTGAAGAAAGGGTCTGACAGACGAACAGAGATTGAAAAAGGCAACCTTCAAGAGTAAAGAAATAACCTTATTTTTTGTGTGGTTGTTATTAATGCTGCTTTCAAGAATACAACTTTATATATATGTATACATAGAATTACAACTTTGTTCCATTTTAATTGATACTTCCAATCTGTGTTCGGCTTGCGGTGTTTTTTATTTATTTTATTACAGGTTTGTTTTTGTAAGTTTTGTTTGAAGTGAGCTTTATGGATGGTTAATGTCAATTTAGGTGGCTTAACGAACCATGGCACATGCTTCTGAACGAACAGTCTACATGGAAGAGATTGAATTTGGGCGAAGTTTTGACACACTTGTAGTTGCCGAAACTTTAACTAGGTTTCCTGGCTGTCTATCCATCCATATATACATACTATGTATAAGAAATATCTTAAAAAATCAGTACAACGACCTTCATTAGTCCGTATTAATTTGAAGAAGCCAGATTGAATTGCTAGCCCAAGTCCTCATGAAAGCAGTGTGTGTGTGAAGGTACAATGAACAATAAGCCAGTGCATGAGAAACTTGCCATAATTTCTGCTCCCCAGAGGCGCTGTGGTAAGTCTCAGAACTTATAACGCTAAAAACCGGGTTACGATACTAGTGGCCGGCGCAACACTGATAGTCAGTCCATCGAGTAGTCTTGCGTTTAGCAACAAACAAATAAATCATGAATCTCTCCCCCCCCCCAGAAACAAAACAAACAACTTATTTTATGAGTAGATCCAAGTCCTTTGTATTAATATACGTTTTTAAAGTTTTAGTAAAAGTTGGAAAAATAATTACAAACATATAAAAGAACACTAAACGAAACAACTTAAAACACTTTACCTGTATAAGATTTATTTAATAAAACCGAAAACGTGCTATTGCAAGCTGTATTAATAGTGCCTACACAACCTTGTATTTTATAATGTTCAAACTATCTTGACTCTCTCCAGTCATGACTGTTGAAAACGATGACCAATTATAATATTTTGTTACTGATACTGGCTAAAGTAACGCAAGTTTTAAACCCAGGATACTCTCGCATTCAAAATAAGTATAAAATATATTAACGATCCCCATCAACAATCATATTTGTTACACTTTGGAGTTATAAAAACAACAAACGTTTAAAATATAAATGATACTTACTAGTGCGATTAAAGTTTGAAATTCTGAAATTCATTCAAATAAATTTATATTGAAATTCTATATGAGAAGGTAGAAGAAACTTAACAAATCTGATGAAATACTTTCGCCAATAACCCTTTATGACAGTGCTGCGAATTAGCTAAACACACATGTGACATCAATATTTTTATTGAAAGTAAATTTCTAAAATTGCTCATAAAGTATTCTACGTCAAGGTTCGAAATAAATATCTCGAATACTACAATTTGCATATAATTATTGGTACGAATTAAAGACCTTTATTTTCTCTTATAAACTGTTTATCCGTTGATGTTTCATGAAAAGATTGGTTTCACAGTTCCTCATTAGATTGAGTAGGGTGTAAAAATAATACAGGGAAATACTGAACTTGACTGTTAAATTTAGCTAGTGTCACTCACTGTATTGACACTTGGCGCCAATCGGTAGCCATATTGTTTGCTCCTAAATTGTCGAGTATAACCACGTTAAAGGCAAGTTTATCTAAGTGATGGTTGAATGCTTTGTAATCATTTCACTTTTTTCAGTTTTAGTATTCTCCATTTATGCGATATTCTTGTCATTTTACTGTGTGCATTTTGATGTATTTATATATTACTTTTAGTTTTTGTAGTAACTATGAAAAGGAAATGGTTATACAAATGCAAAACTTCTTTGTACAGTTAGCGTTGCAAAATAAAGAGAACAATAACTGACAATATTGTGTTAGTCTAAATTGATTTTACTGTGATCTGCTATGGTACTGATAATAAAGTGACAAATTTCTGTATAAGTTAATACGCTTGTTGTAAAGTAGAAAGTACTTTTAAATACAATGCAAGTATTAATACTAAAATAGTACAGAACTGTTGATTGTTTATAGCATAACAGCATTACCTTGAATACCATTTATTTACACAATTAGACTAGTAAATACATGTACTGCTAAATTAAGTTGCATTACAATATTTGTGTGTATTTTTTGCATTTAATGTCACAAATTATAAGATAATTAATTGGTAAATGTGCTATATAGTTTTGAAAGTTTGTAAAGCAGCACTGGGTACATTTTGTTGCACAAATATTTTTATACTCCATACGGTTTGAAACTACTGATATTTAAATAAAATTAACGTAGAAAGGTTTTCTCACTTCTTCATCCGAGACTTTTGCAAATTGTTGTTTAGCAAAGTGATACATATGAATTTTTGTATAACACAGCAATCTGTATTCCATGACTAATTGTTCGTGCTTGAGGAAGTTCACCATTTGTTGATTTCAAGAGTCTCTCAAAACAACTTTCTGTTGCCTGACTTTATTAAACCACCTCTATTTTTTCTTTGTTGTGAAATTGACAAGTTTCTACAATTTCCTTCTATAAAGGCTTCCAAACAATCTGTACAATGCATTCTTTTTGTGTCATTTTGAATATGTAACCAGGGGTGTTAAATTTGATGCGTTTTCGTAATATGATCAGCCTCTATAAGCTCACATACTTCAAGATCACACCTACGTATCACAGACGTCTAACATATCTGTAGAACCACTAGAAAGTGCCAAGTGATATCTAGTGGCATGCAAAATTGATGTTTCATACTGCACAGTGCAGTTTCCTGCTGCTTTTATTTTATAACACCGTTATAAAAACCGCAAGATGGTCTAATAGCAGCAAAAGAAAAAAAATCAAAGCGATCTTAGTATAATTTATATGTCAAAAAATACTTCAAGAAAAGAAGATGGTGACACTAAATTGTTGCACAAATTTGCTTGCAATTAGAATCCCAATAAATTGTGTTTTATGTCGAGTTGAATAATTGTTTGTCCGGTGATGTTTGTTAACCGAAAACACAATTTTCTATTTCTACTAGAAAAGATTTCAATGATTCATTGGAAATTCCCATTGGACTCTTGTAAGTTTTAGCCAATGGATTTCTGGGGTTGAACAAATTAAAGAGTTTATCGAATGTTCTTATAAATTTAATTGTAGGCTCACATTCCTTAAACTTGGGCAAGTTCAAGTCTTTATTGCACAATTATAAGGCATTTGCCACACTTGAACTTAAAGTTTTTGCTGCAAAGTTATTTATATATTTTTTATTGCAGTCGAATGTGTAATGATCTTATTTCCTAGGCGTAAGATTTATTGTTCTTGCAATTTGTGCAAATTAGTAATGAACTGTTATTTAATATATTCATCATATCCACTTTTTAAAACCTTCTCATGTGCAAAAGCGTTTCGAATGTGCTTTATAATTGGGCATATATCAAGTAGAACATGTTTTGCACTTTTCATTGCCAGGGTGAAAAACCATGACTATAAGTTTCTGGCAATATATTGACACCCAGTACTTTCAACGTGAATAAGTGCAACTTGTACCATCAAAACCAGGTGCCGGGTGTTATCTCAATATCTGGAAATGTTTGTTGGTATATTCTCACCTAATTTGCTCGTTGTTATCCTGTCATGTTAGGACTAAAGAAATAGTCAAAACACACCTTCCAGTTGCTGTTTAGAGAAACAGCCAATACCCCACGTGTTTTTTTATAGCCATTCCATCTAGCATTAACGACAAATAACTTTATGGTTCCTTTTTTGCTATTTGTTTTAATGCATTCAATTATTCTTATGTAAATTCTTGTGCCACATTAATGCTTTAATACATCTTTCAAATAACAGATGAAAGCACGTCTTAGCAAATTGTAGGCTTTGTTGGAGTAATGTTGCAGTGCCAAAGAAAGAGACTGGAAAAGTAGAGGATATGCTTTGCAAGTCAGTTTCTTTTTCCCGTTAACAGACAGTGATCTTTTAAAGATTTTTTAAAAAGGTATCAGAAAAAGTACTGTTTAGCACATTAATAACATTGGTAGATATTAAATATTCTTCTTTTTTCAGAGCTTGCACTATAACCTTTAATGAAACAACATTTCATTTCAAACGCCTGTTCTTTTATTGCAGAAACTTAATTTTTTTCCTAGCTGTGCTCAAATGATCAACACTTTTGTCCATTTTTCTTTTTCGTCGTTGCATGACTATCATTCAAAAGGTACTTATGATCTAGAAGTACATGATGTTTAGCATTATTCTGTAAAGATGCTGTACTTGAGGTAATTGTATTTGGAGCACCATTGTCAGTGTTCTTGAATTGATGTATTTTCGTACTGATATCCTATTTTTAGCAAATTTAACAAATCTTATTGAATCACTAAATTACTAAAGCCACTTTTTTTTTAATATGCTTTATTACATGGACAAACTGTTTTATTGCTTGACTGTGGAAATTATTATCATATTTCATATTAACTATTAGCTTCTAAAGAAATTCTATAGTGCCACTCAAGAAGATAATTATAGTATATCTATATTGTTACGACAGCGGAAGTCACGTGACCCTAGTAACACGTCATGAGCTTCTAGAAAATTCATGTCCCTTCGTGAAGCCTCGAGTGTTTACTAGATGTGCAGTATTCTTGTATATAAGACCGCAAGAAGTGACGGCAGCAATGTAATTGAATTGCAGACAGAGATAGAGACGGACAATTGAGTCCAGCGCGTGAGTCGTTCGTTGTGAATTATAACTTTTGTTTAAGTTATAGCGTGACTGTGGAAATTAAGTGTATTGCAAAGTTGTATTGAGAAAGAATAAACTAGTTTTATTTAAGAAAGAACTTGTATCACTAAAGTTTCTTCGGAAAGAAATTTTACGGAAAATTAACAAACGACTAGAGACGTAACAATATAGACAGACATAGCAACGAGTATTATTGTTTTGGTTTACATATATAAATGAATCTTCCTACAAATAGCAGTAGTATCATAATTGCTTAGTATATTTCAAGTATATTCTCACTGTTTCTACAGAGGTGTTATGTTCTTAATTCAGATACAGAATGTACTATTATGCGTATCACATTTCAAATACCCCTAACTATTTTCTCTTGATTATTTTCTTGACAGCATTATAGGCCTATGTGCATAGGCGTTTATATAACTTTTAGTGATGCTCAGCTGGGGTCGGAGACTTGGACTCTTTACTTGTGTTGGGAAACATTTTGAAAAATAATCTCTTTAAAACATTGACTTGATGGATTAGAGAGAACAATCTCTGTAAAAATATTGCATAAAATGTTTACTGTAATAAACTATATCCTGATTATATAAATAGAATATATCATTTTTTTTCATTTGACAATATAGGCCTATTGTGACATCAGAGTACATTGTGTTATAACATGGTACAGATAAAGAAACCACTAACCCATTAACCATAAAAACAAATAATTTTGAATATTAAAACAATAAAGAATATCCCTTTTATGCAAGTCTTCATTGTTTGCAGGAAAAAAATTGAACGTTTTCCTGAGCACTCCCCCCCCCAAAAAAAAAAGCACGCCACAGTGCGTTTAAATCACGAAACCAGCATTTACTTTCAAAGCAAGGAAAATCGAAGGAATCGCTATCTGATCGAGAGTATAAATAGGATTTCAGCAACAAATACACAATAAATATAAAATAACAAAATACACAATAATAGCTATCAATTAAAGTAGTAGAAGTAAAACTTAAGAATAAAGGCAATAAATAAGAAACATTTGTAATTATACTGTGTATAAAAGTACTTTAAGATTTTATAAACACAAGCCACTGTACAGCCAACGTGTACATCAAAATAAACTAGCTTACTAAAATAACCTGAAAACCCATTGGTCGGCGTTAATAAAGTATATTTACTGGTCAGATAAAAATAATAAAAATCAGCACTTATCACTTAGAAGACAGCAAATACTTTCTGTCGATGATTAGTTCTTGAAATGAAGTCGTCCAACAGTCTTTCAGTGTTTGTTCCAGCAGTAAGGGTCTATTGAATGTGCAGAACTGCTAAGTGTTTGAGCATTTCGTGGCCCATTGTGGTTCGCAGATAGTTTTTAGTCTTCATAGGCAGCTGAATGATCATTCAGATTGCATGTTGTTGTTGGAAATGTGTAAAAGAATTTCAACAGAATCACAACTTCAGACATCCAGCTTATTTCAAAAACTGTTTCACTTCGCTCAGCCATTTAAGCTGACAATTCCTTGCTTTTCAAACATCACCCAGCATTTCTAAGTAAAGAAGTAACCTTAGTATATACTGATATCGCCTTGGAAAACTTAATTGATGGAGGGGATATCCTATCTTCTCCAATTTTACCGCAAATCTGAAGCATTCTGGTAAAACTTCTGCTCTACATGTACATGTACATGTGATGAAAATAGGCTTTGGGGTCACTAAGGGAGTGTGGAGAGCTTCCCTTTTCAAGTCATCTTGGTGTCTTGCACTTTTTAGAAAGTGTAAAATCTTCTAAACACCGACTTTCTACCTTTCCTACTGTTGTTCCCTAAAGTGATCGTATAATAAGTCGGTGTGTATGCTGCTCAGTACCTCTTGCAACAGGGCAACTTTCTTCATAACGCTGGAAAACGATATATTTGGAATCTGAAGTTTTGCACTTGCTTTTCTAAGGACCCCATGGCTTATACAAGAAGTGTTAGTGTAAAGTAGGTTGAGAAAGGCTATGGGAATCCATTGCATTTTGAGCCAAATTCATCAGAAGAGTTACTAAATTCACCCAGATAATTCAATATGGCTCAGTAGTTACAGAGAGAGATCTGATATTGCTGATCCTTAGAGTCCATCTTGTCTGACAGTGGAAGTAAAGAATGTTTTCCCTTCAATCAAAAAATACTTGAATTTGCCACATACTTTGGCTACTCCCTGATGGCATTAATGAGATCCTTCGTTATTGAAAAGCGACCACGACATCCTGAAATACCTTGTAAGACATCCTAAGTAGTAAGATTAAGGGAATGGACAGCACAATAAACAAATCCTGCTCTTGATTCTTGTTCTTTCATTCGGGCCTGTAGTACAGTTAATTTACTAAATACGTTATTGGCTCCGCCATAACACTGTACCTTACAATCAGAAAAATGCAGTTCAAACCTGATCAGCATATCTTCCACAATTTTGAAAAGAGAAGCAGCATCGGTTGCGCTAGTTTTGTAAAAATCCATAAATATTTCGTGAATTTCCCAGCCCTAATCCGAAAAGAACCTTAAAGAAAAACTTGCTTGTTATTTTTTAGACAAATCTATAGTCTCATCCATCACAATGGCGTAATACTTTGCGGCCCTAATCTTTTGAATATTCTTTTGTAGCACTGACGTCTATATACTACTAAAACTATGAGATTGTTTGTTTGTTTGTCTGTAATTAAATACAGCAAAAACGGCGCAAATATGAAAACAGAAATATGAATAACATATGAGAAATGAGAATAGAAACAGAATAAAACAAGTTTCGTTAAAATCGGGCTACGGGTCACCGTGTTAGCGCCGTTTTTCGGGTCACTTTTACGAAAATGTCTAGCATGAGTAATTTTACATCACACTTCCGTTCGCGCTCTTTACGAAACTTCTTCATTCAAATCTATTTTCCTGTCAATGTTCCCATCTTCATTAAAAGGCGCATGATAGGTAAGGAGATGAGAAAATTTTCTCAGTCAAAAAATCATTCGCTGTGAGACAGTGAAAAAGATTTTTCATTTGGCGAATTTCGTAGTGTATCAATTATCAAGTTTTGCTGTTTCTTGCAGTAATTTGAGCAAGTAAGTATGAGTAATTTGAGCAAGTAAGT
>NW_013667905.1:0-1530 GCF_000517525.1 Limulus polyphemus
ATTTTGGTGAAAGGTTCCGTAATAATCTTGCCAGTTCTTTTGAATGAAATGGACGGGATAATCGTAATACAAAGATCTTGCTATAAATTTAAGTTAGATCTTCCGTCTCTGCAGGTCAAGGGGTAGGACACCACAGTCCACTTCCATAGCCGATATATGAGTGTGTTTCACAACATAATCGCAGACAACGATTCTGAATAAAGTCCAGTTGTTTAAGGACTGAGCGACTCGCAGAGTCGTAAATGATACAGCCATAATCAATGACGGATCTTAATAAGGTTTTGTACATAAGTATTAAATTCTTTTTGGACGCTCCCCATCGTGTGCCAGACACACATTTAAGCAGATTGATCCTCTTAGCACATTTGTGCGAGACATAGGTAATATGACGCGTCCAATTTAATTTGGAATCAAAGATAACTCCAAGAAATTTGTGGTGAGTGACAGAGATTAGTTGCTGGTTATTAAGACTTAATTTCACAGTAGCTTAAGAGCGAGAAAACGGTAGAACTGCAGACTTTAGGGCTGAAAAGCCCCATTTAAAAAACCAATCGGCTAAATTGTCCAAATTTGTTTGAAGACAGGTCTGAATGTGATTAATATTACGACCAGTTTTCCAGAGGGCTAGATCATCAGCAAAAATACTATAATTCGTACCATTATTAATGAAGGAAGCACTTAGGTCATTAATCATTAGAAGAAACAGAATAGGGCTAATAACACTACCCTGGGGAGTGCCATTTTCCGAGACTATTTCCCCAGAGACAGCTCCATTGACTCTGGCCTTAAAGGTTCGGTTTGAAAGAAAGTCTTTAATCCAGTTAAATAGTTGGTCATCAAAACCATAACTATTGAGTTTATATAACAAACCTTCTTTCCAGACCATATCGTATGCTCGTTCAATATCCAAGAATACAGACACTGCCTTACCTCTGTTACTGGTCGAAAAGTTATGTTTTTCACAATACCAATTCAAACGGTATGCAATCATTTCCTCCATAATTTTACACATTGTAGAAGTAAGAGCAATTGGTAAAATAGAGCCAAAATAGGGGTTTGTAGTTTGAGTAAATAATGTCTACAGTATCTCCAACCTTGTTTGCTTACTAGTTTTACAATCCCTATTTGCAGGTTTTTTAAATTCCCAATTTTTTATATATGTATGTTATAAACTGTGTGTGTGTACTCAAGGTAAGAAATATTATTCAACACAGTAATAATGTTAATATAAACTTTACAAACAGTTTACTCAAATGTTAAAGTGCCATCCATGATATGTGTTCATAAAAGTGTTTGTCAAGACATTTGTAAAAGAAAGGTAATCTCAAAGTTTCCAATTGTGATAATTACAACTAAAATTAAATACCTGGAGGTAGGGACACAATCTATCAAAGAAAGAAAATATGTGGTGGCTGAAAACCTGAACAGTGTGAACTCCTTATTAGCAATGAATGTTTGAGTATAGGGGGATAATATTAATAGTAAAAATCGTATTTTCTGGCAAAATATGATGAAAAAGACAAGTTGAAG
>NW_013667905.1:2530-4963 GCF_000517525.1 Limulus polyphemus
TGATAATCATGTACTTCGACAAAATAAAATTATCTTAAGGCTACTTCTTTAAAATAGGTTACGACCTTTACTACACGCGAGTTGTTCAGGTAAAACACCAATCAAACGGTGTTGACCTAAAGACATTTCACTTTCAAGAAAGTATTAGCATTTATATACAGTCTCAAAAACTGCATTTTACTTAAACAAATCTACGTTATGAACAGGATACAAGAGCCTCATCATGTAAATTTAACATAAGTTAATGATCATGGTTTTTGACATTTTTCCTATGTGCGTCATAAGACAATTATGTTTGAATGCAATATTATAAGGTTAGATAAATAAATGTTACTTTTTAATTTTCTCTTTTTTAATTAAAATAGTTTTGATAAATTGAAATGTCTGATATTCATTAGAAATTTAATATTTGGCGGAATAGAAACTGATTACTTATAAATATGCGCAAAAAACATTGAATTGTTTTTAGTTGTTTTTTTTTTTTTACTCACCACAGTGAACCTATAATAATACTTATATAGGATTCCAAGAATCAACTGTTTTTATAAAAGATAACTGTTTCCAGAAAGAAAAGGTTTTCAAGGGGAGCAGTTTGTGTTATCTTTAACATTGAAAAAGTGAAATGTAAACTACATAGTTGCATGTAGTAGTAGTATAAGATTATATATTTGTTTGGCTTCCCTAAAACTCTACGTTTTACGATATAGTATTTAATTTGATTGAGGAGAGAAAGAAAGTTAATAAAAATTCACTAGTTAACTAGCTAGCTATCAAAAAATCTACGTGATCATATATGTTTTGGATTTTTATGAGCCACGGGGCCCCAAGCTGTGCCCGGTTGCCCAACTATTCAGCCCGCCCCTGTAATAGGACATGGCTTGGACAAACTACTATTGTCCATTATTAAAATATCATTTTCATTTAACGTTAGAATATTTATAGTTATTAAACAAGTTAAGTAAGTAACTATACATTAAAGTTTTATAAGACTGCCTAACCTTTATTACTAAGGCATTATCACTTACATGTTCCTGTTTTCATGCACGTGAATAAACATGCGGTATTGTTAAACACAATGCTACTTACAGGATGTTTTTACTTTAGTTTAGAATAGTATTTTGTTTTATAGTAGAATTGCTTGCTAATTGAAAGTTGCTGTTTTTTTTTGGGGGGGGGGGCTACATGTGAGAGCGTCTGTTACTTCACAGTTTTATATAATTTTAAAATAAAAGTTTATCATTAATTTAGTTACTGATGTAATACGTATTTACGAAAACAGCTTGTCCATTAACGTATAAAACATGCTAAATTACGTTTTCCTAAAGTCAAAATTTTAAACCTTCACTGACTATTACTTAACACGATGACTCGGTTTGGTTATTAAGCACGACGCTGCACAACAGGCTATCTGTGCTCTGTCCACCACGGGTACCGAAGCCCGTTTTTAGCGTCGTATGCTGAATTACCGCTAAGTCACTGGGTTGGGGGTGCAGCTTGATAATACCGTGTTAATCAAATTTAATATATATCATACGTTTTTAAATGATTTATACAAACTTTGTATTTAAATTATTTATATACTGCTAAGAAAAATGTCCCGTTACATGAATGAGAGAACGTGCGTGTCTGAATCGGAGTTTAGGTCGTAATGTACGATCGGGGAGGGTGAGGTTGAATCAAGACCTCCTCCTTGACTATTGACATTGTTATTGACAAATGCTATACGATAATTCACGAGATTACAATGAAACTCTTTCCAACAATTGAAGATTTATTTTGTACATCTGAAAATAGTTTAGCATAAATGCTAAGTTTTATTCAAATAATCAAAAATATTTTAGCTAAGAATAATGGAATTTTTCGCGTCCTCCTATTTGTTTATTTTTTGTTAAGATGTTCCTGAAATTAATATAACCGTTTTTTTAATGGTTACTAACCCTAACGCGAATTCTTGAAAAAGTGATATGTCAAATAATCTATATATAACATAAGCTTATAAAACTTAACAGCAAAACAAGAGACTGGAATAAAAAATGCTCAACACATAGTGGAAAATAGTTTAGTGAGTCGTTAAACTTGAGAAATAGTTTGATTTTTATCTTAGAAGGCTCGAAGCTTCTTACCTTTTCACCAATATGCTTATGCTTAATCTGAAGGAACATATATATATATGCAGTTGAAATAACTGACAAAAAAAAAACAGTCTGATAGTAAAACGTTATTCTCTATGTATAGGCCCGGCAAGACCAGGTGGTTAGGGCGCTCGACTCGTAATCTGTGAGTCGCGGGTTCGAATCCCAGTCACACCAAACATGCTCGCCCTTTCAGCCATGGGGGCGTTATAATGTGACGGTCAATCCCACTATTCTTTGATAAAAGATTAGCTCAAGAGTTGGCGGTGGGTGGTGATGACTAGCTGCCTTCCCTCTAGTC
>NW_013667905.1:5200-7820 GCF_000517525.1 Limulus polyphemus
TAAATTAGGGACGGTAGCGCAGATAGTCCTCGGGTAGCTTTGCACGAAATTCATAACAAACAAACAAACTATATATATATAAAATGGCCATTTCTAACCTTTATTACTGGTATAATTCTCTATGCACCAAAACGCATATTTATTACAAACGAAAATGAGAGTATTTAGGAAAAGTTACCAAGTCTGATGTAAATGTAAACTACTTGCCTGTACCAGGAGCGTAAGCAGGATCAAGGGCATCAATGTCAATGCTAACGTAAACTGGTCCGTCACCCATTTGGTTTTGAATTTCCTTCATCATTGGTACGAGAGACTTGTTCCAACAATCGTCTGCCATCACGACTTTGAATCCCTAATATTACACAGAAAGTCTCAGTGTGATCTGCCAGCGACACTAAGCGTTTAACGTTGAAGGTCTTGTGTTATTAATATAAAAAAAGTGCTACAATTTAAGGGATTGTCACTGAGTTAAAAAGTTTGTGTAAGTAAGAGAGAGCCTATGTTGTATTGGGAAAATTATTCGTTATGATATCAAAAATATATTCTTATAGTGATAACCAAGAAACAGCTAACATCTAAGGTATTCAATGTTTCCTTAAAACTATAATGTTCAAACTAAATAGAGCTATATCCCTCAGTAATATTTTAGTTTAATGAACTAAAATAAGTTGTAAGATATTTCAGAACACATAAAATTGGACAACAGAGAAATAAAATATATAGTTTTTTCATGTGAATAAAATAATATCAACATCAAAAGTCATGTGTTAACATTTCCTTACTTAAGGTATTTTGGTGGCTGACCACGTCGTTACAGGCCATGTTCGATCATATTCCATCTAAAGGCTTAACAATAACCCTGCAGCCAAGGAAGCTTCTAAAATCTATTTTTATTACGTTGCGTAGTGCGTATTATTGCCTGCGGGACGTGTAAGACTTTTGTACCGAACTTTATGTTCGTAGATTTTCACCTGGTCTAAATCTCCGATCTTAACACATATCTATGGCCTGAGTGTATGAGTATTTTGCGTCGGAAAGAACTGCGGTATCATACTACCTAAAAAGCGCCAAATATATCAAAATGTAGTTCTGATACAAGCTGTCTACAATGACTTTATAACCGTTTGCCCCTGAAACAGAAAAGTCCACCTTTCGAAAGCGCTCGGGTTATAGGGTTTTTATTCATTTCTGCCAAGACTCCTTGAACCTTCGTATTTTTCTAACATCATGAACATATTTATATCCGTTGTGATTGGTACATGGCTGATTTTCATATTCAGGATCGTTTTGATATAATGTATTCAACCCTTCAGAAAGACGTACGCACAGGCCATTCAAATAATAAATCTAAATTTTTAGTTTTTCTCACTGAGTAATGAGATGAAATAGAGACTAAAAATGTTTACATCTGTATTTAAAAAAAGATGTGCCTAAAGTTCCTTAACTTACCATAAAAATGTTTACATCTGTATTTAAAAAAAGATGTGCCTAAAGTTCCTTAACTCATCCTAAAAATGTTTACATCTGTATTTAAAAAAAGATGTGCCTAAAGTTCCTTAATTTACCCTCAAAATGTATACATGTTGTTTTTGATATTTTCATGCCGATTTAAAAGCCTTGTTTTTAAACATAGGCACTAAGTCATGTTCCCCAATAAAACAGATGTTATGAACTATTTCACAGCATGATGATGACAAAGCCTTGTCGAAACGTTGTACATTTGCTGTTATGTTAAACTTATATTAAAGTTTTTCTTCATTACCCATTCAAGCCGTCTCCAAGCATTATATTTCACAGCATATTCAACGTAACCAGAGGAGGTACTAGAAGCTACATGCCCCCCCCCCCCTCATTTCGACCCGGTAGCGAAGTTCCCTTTGAGTGAGGAATTGAGACTTGAATAAAAGTATCATGCATAGTCACTGTTTCAGTTTCAAATTCAATGGTCACAGTTCACTTAGAAAATATAGTGCCCCCCCCAAATATGTTCTACCATCTACACTTCACAGTAAGTAAAAAACAAAAGTTAAAAAAAAACATTATTATATAACTGACACTGAATTAAAAGGGTAAATATTGTTTCTGTTACTCAAGTTAGAAGCAACTGTGGTCAATCATAGATGCAAATATAATACAGAAATATAAAAATACCTGATCTACAGAGTACTGATACTTAAACTCGGACTCGCTATACAGAGATCCTCTTAGGCCAATTTGGGCTACTCGCTTACAGTCCAAAAGCCCTTCTTTAACAGCATTTCTGAATGGTGTTCCGTGGTAAATTTTACATCCCAAAGCTTCATCATTAGTGTCTGCATGAGCATCTACGTGGATAAGACCCAGAGGCCCATGTTTTTCCTGGATACATAAAATAGCTTTTTTTCATCCAAAGAGAAAAGTAAACAAAACCCACAAAATTACCCATTGTAAGCTATAGTTTTAAAGTTGTAAGTTACGTGTTAGCTAGTGGATGCTGTAAATCATAATAATGACATTAAATTAAGCTTAAAAAGTTCCAAGTACTTTACATTAGGTTTTATAAATTCTAGTACTTTCAACAGCATCAAAAAAGTTTGTTTGTTTGAAATTAAGCACAAAGCTACACAATGGGCTATCTGTG
>NW_013667905.1:8018-32238 GCF_000517525.1 Limulus polyphemus
TGTAAGTCCGCAGACATACTGCTGTGCCACGGGGGGGGGGGGCAGTTAAGAAGAAAGTTTAATATATATTTGAGAAAAGAGAGAGTCGTTTCTAGGCGATAGAGCAAATCAATCAGCATGTTTTCGTTTCAGCCGTGAAGTGGTACAAGTACTATCTTTATGTAAGTGTAGTGTAGTTAGCTTCATTAGTAAACACAGGCCTACAAGTTCCACACTGTTCATGCTCGCAAAAACGTTAAGGAAGAAATAAACTAATCTATAAATTATATATAAATTAATTCCTCTCAACTCCTAATCTGCGGGTTCTAATCCCCGTATCACAAAAACTGTTCGCTTTTTCAGCCATGGGGGCGTTACAATGTGACGGTCAATTCTATTATTCGTTGGTAAAAGAGTAGCCCAAGAGTTGGCGATCGATGGTGATGACTAGCTGCCTTCCCTCTAGTCTTTCACTGCTAAATTAAGGAAGGCTAGCACAGATAGCCCTGGTATAACTTTGTACGAAATTCAAAACCAAACAAACCTACGTTTTCTCACTACAGACAAAGGTTGGCTAAACGTTACGAGTAGTTTTGTGTATGCATGGTCGAGCGCTTTTGAGCCATAGCTTATTTGTGTAGATTTGTGAGTGTTCTATTGTTTTCGTTCCCATAGGCTATGTATTGGCTGCCTTTTTTTTTTCTGTGCCATCCCTACATAGGGGTCCACTACAGTTTCCCCCAATGCTGAAAGATAAAAGTAGTGTAATCCAGTAAATAAAAGTCATTTTAATATATTTTATAATTATTTCATTGCTCTGTCACTATCACTTCTGACAGATGCATAGATTTTATTCTTTAATCTTGGGCATATACCTAAAAGTGTTTATTTCTTCAATTTTACTTAAAGTTACTCAAGGGCTATCTATCTGCGTTAGCCATCCATAATATTCAAGTCATAGACTATAGGGAAGGCAACTAGTCAACATCATCCACCTCCAATTTTTGGGTTACGTTTTACCAACGAATAGTGGGATTGACTGTTACATTATAACGACCCTATGGCTGAAAAAAAGCAGGCGTGTTCGATGATGAGTTTCGATCCCACGATCTATAGATTGCTAATGGAACACCTAACCACCAAGCCATCACGCAAAAGGAAAGTGTGTACTTTGAATATTCGTGCAAATCTACTCAATAGTTACCTGTGTGGACTGTGTAGTATAGAAATATACAATAGTTTGTGTAGTATTAATATTGGTTCCAAAGTTATTATTTAGTTCAGAACACGTGAAAGTAACCACTAAAGTTTTCTTCAAATCAGCTCGCTTGTCGATATCGTATTAGACATCACTCAATTGGGCTAGGAAAAAGCCAGAAGCCATTATTCTGGCCCATTGGGTGAAATCTATAGACGAATGTCGAGAGATGGTGATCAGTCACGTGGTGACGCCATTAGGACAAAAAAAACATGATTTATTTCAAGCTAATAAATATGTTTCAAGACAGTTCTCAACAAGTGTAATTCTCCAAGATTTCGTCCCAAGTGAAGGAATCCTGAAATGCAGTGAACGTGACGACTGCAGTAAGCAGCACCCAAGATGCACTGTTTTTATGTATCTAGTCTATTTGTCATTCCTAGATTTAAACTCAGCTGGTATTAATTCATCATTGTTCTATGATAATCGTATCTTGTTGAACCTCTTCTTAAATGAAGTTCTGCAGTGAAATGAGTTTCACCTGAAAATACCACAGAATGGATAGAAACATAGAAATTTTGTACTGTAACCAAAGGTACTGGTTTATTATTGAAGTGTATACTTACTTAACTTGAACTTCTTTGATCGAGACTCTTATAAACACTTCCTTATTTTCAACAGCAAGAAGAACAAACAATCCAAAAAGAGAGTCAGTCGTTTAGGGGAACTGGCCATTTGAGAGAGTAGTTATGTCCAGAAATCCTCTCCTGAATATGAAACTTTTGTCAGTGTTGCAAAGCTCCATGACTGACAGTTCGTTACACTTCGTTGACTCATGCATAACAACCAACATCTGTTACACTCGAATGCTAGTCAATAAGGTTCTTCCATTAAGAGTCGATCTTGGTTCGAGGGCGTGGCATAGTCTAAGGATCGCCATAGACTTGTGACATCTAGTAAGTTCACGACTATTGGGGGTCTGTACAGGACTTCCAAACCAACACCAGCAAGAGAATAGCACCATGAGAAAGGGCTGAAGGCACCAGTGGTGGACATCCTCTATCAACCAGAACCATCTCACTAGCAGGTGAGATGACATGGGCTAAGTGGATTGTGAGGTAGTGGTGAGCCTCCCTAAGTTGGGATCTATATTGATAATGTAAATGCAATCCATAAAAGAGTTCGTGGTCCAACTGAGACAAGAAGTGAGTTGCTCATTGATTTGTCCTCCAAATTCTCGAGCCCTATGCCTTTAGGAATATAGGGACACTTAAACTGATGGTTTCAAGAACTTTGCAATCAGATAAGATCAAGACTTCGGCATAGAGAGAGTGTATGGTCGCACATGTGGTTCACTACTGGTGACGCCAAAATCACTCCTTTGTTGTAAGAGAATCTGGTTTTTGAAATGTTTCAGGCAGATATCTGCTTGGAATGGTGGTCTTGTAAGCAAAAGTCTCAACACTTTGTGTTGAATCTGAATGGACTATCCCTGGACTCAACCAAGTACCTGAAAAAGAAGCATATTAAAGACTGTGAAAAAGTCATCAGTGAGTTGTGCCAAAGTTTTTACCTGGTGTAAAGTGTGATCCATAGACGAGTTCAAGGCTTGAAGGAAAGAACCCCTGGAAAGCTTAACTGCTTATGTGGATGACCTAAGCCATTTACAAGGTAAACCTTATCCTGCAGTGGCTTTAGTAGATCATGAGAATACCCTCAATGATAAATTCATTGAAGAGCTACCAAATGAGATGACGCAACATCACCTAGATGTGACAGACCCTCATTAATAGAAGCAGATGCTGTTGCAACACGAATGGAAGAATCCTCCAGCAGCTGCAGTGATTTAAACCTCAGACTTACATTTTGTATCAGGATCTAAATACGCCATGAATCAATTATACACTCTTGCATACTGGAGCTGCAATGCAGCCACACTCGGTTACAGTGAAGAGGAAGAGATACCTAATCCTCCAACGATAGACATGCAGCAATATCTGCTGGTACACCCATGTGGATGTTGTTCTAAACAGAAAAGGCAAAGCACATGCTTTCTTTGTGGGGAGTTGGGTCACTTTCATATGAATTGCCCATACCTTGCCAAACAACAAGGAAGACCTGCAATCAGTTTCGACCAATGAAACAGTAGGCTTAGCAGGGCAACTAGCAAGCAGTGTATAATGCAAGTGTAGTAGTGTTGGAAAACTATAGAAGATCAAGTCAGTTCTGACTACCGACTTAGAAGAGTGTGATGAAAAATTTGCTCAAAGAAGTGTGGTGATCAGTCCAGCTCTTTCTGGACAAAGTGAATTTTCGTGTGTGTTTATTTGTATTGGCGAAAGTTAGAGTTCATGATAGATACAGAGGCAGTCAGAACATTAGTAGATCTTGCGATATATCAGGAAATTCAAGTAAAACCATATCAACATGAAACTGGCAAATGTAGAGACACTAGCTGTGAATTTAGAGACCATGCTTTGCTTATGTCTAGGGGTTTCACTTACATAATGAAAATAGTTGTTGCTGATCTTGGTTCAGACGTTGGCATTCCTAAAATGGATGTACTGCAGAGCTTATCAGTCAGCATAATTGGTGAACTGATGTTTTGTGATAAAAGCATCAAGTGCCAGGAAAAGTGACCCAAGAAACAGTAGAAAACACAAGTATATGTAAATGAGGAAATCACATTACCCCATATACACAAGCAGCGTTTCATGATTTACTGTGAACAATGTCTAATGCACTGGTGCCACGTAATTAATTATTGAATTCATGCATGAAATAGGCTGTTTCCTATCCAGAAAGAAAGTAGCATTAGCTCAAGTATTTATCTTTATGAGAGAGTATAAAATCCCATTGTTGATCAGTTGTCCAGCTGCTACCTGGAATAGTTATTGACATGGTAAGTAAATTGGAAGTAAAAATGGTAGCAGTAACACTACGGTTGTATTTGCCATTTTTCATCCAAAGGTAAATACTAGTTTACCAAAACACACGTGACATAATTAGTTAAAAATGAGTACTGTTTTGACAATTTAGACTCAACCCAGTGGCAAGAACTCAATAACTTGTTGACAGAGTATGCAAATGT
Organism: Limulus polyphemus; assembly: GCF_000517525.1. Taxonomy (NCBI): domain Eukaryota; kingdom Metazoa; phylum Arthropoda; class Merostomata; order Xiphosura; family Limulidae; genus Limulus; species Limulus polyphemus. Next base: position 12,287 of record NW_013667905.1, read on the forward strand.
GTTTATAGGATCAGATAGCTGAGTGGGTCAAATAACAGTCGCTCAATACAACATAGATAAAGGTGATGTATGTCCAATATTCAGAAAGTACTTGGTCATCTCCAGTTGTTATTCTCAAAACGAAGGAAGGCACGCCCAGGTTATGCATTGATTTTAGACAGGTGAATTCCAAAACATGCACTGATGCCTTTTCACTACTGCAAACATAAGAATGTCTGGACATTGGAAGGGGCACATTGGTTTAATACCTTGAATATGGCATCCACATATTTGCAAGCTAAACTAGATACTGAAATCAGACCCAAATGGCTTGTATGAGTTTTGTTTTATTTATTCAATTTGTGTAATGCACCCACTAACGTTGTGAAGTTAATGAAGCTTACACTTAAAGGTTTACAATGGTAGAAATTCCTGATCTATGTTGATGGTGTCTTAGTGTTTAGTCACATGGTCGAATCTGCAGCTAAGAACCTGAAAATATTATTCCATTAGATAAAAAAAGCAGTCTTTAAGCTGAAACCTATAAAATGTACAGAAAAGTGGTATTTTTCGGTCATATTATAGGAAGAAAAGGAATTTCCATGGATTCTGCTAAAATAACAGTAGTGCAAGATTAGTCTCAACCTGCGACAAAATGAGAAGCCCACAGTTTCCTTGGATTTGTCTTGTATTGCCGGCATTCGTGGCCAACTTCTCTAAGATTACCTCACCTTTATCTAGCCTTACTGATGCTGAAACACATTTCAGATTGTGTGAGGAATGTAAGCATGTGATATAGTCCCTGAAATGTGCTTTATCCAAATTCTCAGTGTTTGTAAATCTACAACAAAATTGTGAATTTCTGCTGGATGCCAACGCCAGCAATCATGGAATCAGTGCAGTGTTGTTGCAGGTGCAAGATGAAGTAGAATAAGTGACCAACACTACATGTACTGCAAAAACTTCACTTTTGAGTGGACCATGCATCAATGAAATGGATCATGAAACTTAATAACCATGAAAGAACGATAACACACTGGATAACAGCATTTCAGGTGTATGATTTAATAATACATTATCACTCAGACTTGCAACATGGAAACATAGATGAAATATTTCAGCAAATGGCAAGGCCCAGTTTGTTCTTTGATGTCCAGGTCTTGGACACTTTATTGAAGTTGAGTTCATTTCTGCTATAATGACAGACCGTAATGTAGCAGAATCCACCACTAAACGGACGCCACAAGTGATGCTTCAGGAGTCCTGGGAAGAGCAACTGAAGGATTCAGATCCAGCATGGGCATTCTTTGCTGTGAAGTAAAGAGAAACATGTTTGATGAACATAAAATGGATGCACAAATCCTATAGCACTTGTATAAACAGTTACGAGTGCAAGAAGGCTTGCTGTACCATTGTTACCAACTGCCAGGAGGTGTTCATGGGCTCTGTTGCAGCTAATGTTCCCCAGATTTCTGAGGCACAACATTCTCCTGGTTTTGTATAACCAAAAACTGAAGGACACCAAGGTGTTACACAAACTTGTGCTATTGTTCAGCAATAGTTATTCTGCTTTCATCCAAGTCTAAACATTCAGTGTTGGTGTATTAATTTGTTTTGAAGTTTGCACAAAGCTACTCGAGGGCTATCTGCACTAGCCCTCCCTAATTTATCAGTAATAGACTAAATGGAAAGCAGCTAGTCATCACCACCCACTGCCAGCTTTTGGACTACGTTTTACCAACGAATATTGGGATATACCATCACATTATAAGGTTCCTATGGCTGAAAGAGCGAGCATGTTTGATGACGAGGATTCGAAACCACAACCTGCAGATTGTGAGTCGAGTGGTTTAACCACCAGGCCATGTCAGACACGTACTGGTGTAAATACTGTATGGTTTGTGTCACTTAGAGGAAAAGTCAACCTAAGCAAAGTATATTCCAACAACGAATTATTGATTCTCCTTTGCAGAGAATAGCCCTGGATATTGCTAGACCATTTCCAGAGATGCCTAAAAGTCACTCATGATAATCAATTATTTCACCAAATGCGCATAGCCTTATCCATTGATTAATACATCTGCATAGACCATGACTAATATGCTGGCAGAGCACTGGACAGCTTGGTTTGGAGCACCTGACGAAATCCACTAAGATCAAGGAGCAAACATTAACAGCCACTTGTTGGGTGTGGTGAAGACACGAGGTTCACCTTAACATCCTCATGAAAAGTTAGTAGAAAGGGTGATATAAAATGTCAAGTGCATGCTCGCTAAGCTTGTTAACCCAAACCACAGAAATGGGATAACACTTGCTATACATCATGATGGCATACTGTGAAAAAGAACAAAGATCAACAGAATGTTCATCAAATATATTAATGTTCAGTCAAGGTTTGTTTTTTGAATGATTCTCCACCGAAAGTGGACATCCCACAGTGTACGTAAGAATATTGAAGTGATTGCGTCTCACAATAGTTGATGCTCATGGATTTGCATGTCAACAGTTAGAAAAGGCTGCCATACATCAGAAAATGTGCTATGATAAGATAGTGAAGGAACAGGTATACCGAAGTGGAAATTGTGTCATCTGTTTTAAAGGGTTCTTGTAATTATGTTACATATTTGTGCTAAAATATTTATTTTGAAGTTTGTAAAATTTTCTGTGTTAAATAGTGTGTTGTAAGTTTGTATTATTTTTGAAGTGGAATTATTTCTATTGTACCTTGTATAAGGGGTAGTCAAAACTAGGTTTTAACTTACAAAGAGTTTACCTTAGTAGTATATTCTTATTTAAGGATTTATTTCGGTATTTCGGCTAGTCAGATTTGTATTTGAAATAATGATCCTTGAAGAGACATTGTAATTATGAGATTAAAGTGTTAATTTTTGTGAGTTTGATTAGCAATATCGATGTTCAAGAGTTTTATCTGTTCTCCCTTGTTATGCTGTTAGTCTGTTCACTTTTAAAGTAAACAGTGTGTTTCTGCCTTTTTGTTTGGTTTAGTTTTTTTCCTCCTTATAATTTAGTTTTACTCTGTGTACTTGCATGTTATATATATGTTTGTGTTTTGTGTTCTTTCATTGTTAAAGGATATTTAATTTATGTAAGTACTAAAGGATTATGGCGTCCATGTTGTATGTTCTTACGAACAAGGGAATGTTAACATGCATCTTGTCTATGCTGTAAGTTTAAATTAGTTTTAAATCAAAGTTAATTATCGGCTTGGGCCAAGCCTAAATTAAGGAAGACGGGAAGTGTGGTATAGGTATATACCATAGCTTTCTTTCTTTCTGCAGTATCAATGTTTATTCTCAGCATATCATTTAGTTATAAATATGTGCAGGTTACTACAAAATATATGTCTCGCTGTCATATCAGATATCACTCTTGACCTGGGAAAATTATAGAGGTCCACTGGTCCATTTGTTGAAATCTATTGAAAATGTGACACCACCAAAAGAGATAAACTAAGATTTCTTTCAAGCTAAAAACTAGGTTTCAAGACATTCCAGGTCTGATTCTCAACATCTGCATTTCTCCAGGATTTCGTCCCATGAGAAGGAAGCCTGAAGTGGTATGCACTGATGCAGTGAAAGCAACGACTGGGAAACGGAGCAAGTGCACACACTGTATTTTTGTATTTGTTAAAGATTCTTGTCATTGTTTGTTACACATTGTGGCCAGTATATTGGTTATTCCTAGACTTAAAATCAGCTGGTACTAATTCAACATTGTTCTGTGACAACCACATCTTGTCGAACCTCCTGTTAAGCAGACTTATCCAGTGAAGGTCTATAATATAATCAGTTTTACATGAGAATACCACAGCCATTCCTAATTTTGAACTGACAGATAGAGGGAAGAAAGTAAGTGAACACCACGAACTACCAACTCTTGGGCTACTACTGTCTGATCGAATAAAGGAATTTGTGTGTCACTTCAATGGCCCAAAGAGCAGAGCGTGAATTTGCAGCAACGAGACATAAACTGCGGATCCTTGGCTTTACAGTCTCAAGCTATCCATTAGCACACCCTCAAATGACCAGAAAAAGTCACTCGTACCAGTTGTTACACTGGGCATTTTAAGCATGAGTGTATGAATGTGCATTTTTCAATGGCTTTACAATAGTTTTATTGTGAATTACCTGAAGAATTTTTTTGTCCAAGTGGAAAATATTTAACAATGAAATAAATCAAATAATTTCTCTTCTAATAGTGAAAAATAATAATATTCTAGAAAAAAATTAAAGCCCTGTTTATTTCTTGTAATCACCTCAGCCAACTAAGAAGCAATTACTTTTTGGAGGGTCAAGGTTACGAAAATCCAAAAACTCCCTATCTGTGAACATGGGGACCAATTTTTTACAATATTTTTGTTCTATAACTCTGTCAAAAAGATCGAATTTTGATTAAACTTGGTGGACATATGTAGAATATTATACTTCATTGTCCTGCCAGAAATGGTTGGTGTCCGTTGATAACGAAGGACATTAGAGACACATTTTCGTATTTTTTTAGAGCCGAATATGATTAACACTGCCTAATGGAGGTATGCGTTCTACTGAGTGCCCCTCTTGTTTTATTTGTTTTAGGAAGAAGCATAAATATATAATACATTTACATCACGAAATGATTCTCTGGTGCCTAAAACCTTATAATGCTAAATATCGGGTTTCGATACGGATACCGTGGTGTACAAAGCACAAATAACCAATTGTGTAACATTGTACTTAACAACAAACATTACGAAATTACAACTCCATCTGAGTACATCAGTTCTATTTTTTGTTGTTTTGGTTACAATCGGTGTTTGGAATTAATTGTACTGAAAGATTATTATAATTCATCATATCTTTGGTTGTTTGCATTACAACAAGGGAATGTTCAAGAGGCCCAATATACGTAAAGTGGTGTACTCAGCTGGAAAAAAGATGTACATATTCACCAAGAAGTTCATAAATAAATTGCATTTCTAAAATATACAATTAACGATATTAGGCTTAATGGTGCTTTCTTCACCAGTTTCATTGGAGAAATGTTACAAACAGTAATGTCGCGTTACGAATATCAAACATTTTCTGCTAGAATTATATTCGGCTGTTCCCTCCAACTCTGATGAATATCTAGCCGTAAGAAGAAAGATAAAACAGTTAATACCATAGATATAAATAACGCTAGATTGGCAAGTCACTACTCTTTATCATTGAGTGGCATATGCGCATGCGGCGACCATTGCTATGTGTTGAAGTTCGAATTGGCAAACAATGTAAAATGGCTGAGAGTGAAAGTCGTCCATCTAAGTCAAGACGTGAAAGAACAAATGGAACACAGTGCTATGCCATTAACTGTTACATATACTGTAACCAAGAGTCGAAGGCGGAGAGTGTTACAATCGACAAGTAAGTAAAACCGTGGAAATAGTGGCGACATCGAACTGGCGTAGATGTTTACACCTAGTTTCAATATATATGAGAGTTTTTTGGAAGGTGTTCACATACACAAGTCGGCATGACAGTTTGACAGCTTTTGATTTGAAATGCTGACAAATATTAAGTACTCATATACGTTGAAATAATCATCCTCGATATTCTAATGTTGTTTGCTGGCCAGTCAGGCAATACAGAGACGCCGCCAAAACATACACTATGTACATTCACTTTTGATGCTATCACTGAGTGCCAAGATATATCTATTTATATATATATATATGTAATGGATGAAAGAGAGTAAATTTGGGTTAATTTGTGTGGTTTAAGATAAGACTAGTATGATCAGTGACGTTATGGCTTATCTGGGAAACAATTCAAACATAGGCCTAATATTGTCAATAGACTCATTCTCACAATTACACGAGAGATTAAATTTTTGCAGGTGGCCCCTTAAAGTCCAAAATCCTTGAGCTGTCAGTATCATTATGATAGATAATCAGTATACAGTACAAGTGACCCAAAACATATTGTTGATTATGCTGTAGATAAATATATTCCTGCAGTGTTCTTGAAACTAATCCACTCTACTTAGTTGGAAAAGTTAGGTCTATGTTCTTGGTATTTCTCTACTTAATCATGTTTGTAAGATTTGTGAAATTACTCTGTGGCATACATTACCCACATGACCGTTTTCTGAAAAAACATATTTTAGGCATTGATGGAAAATTCAATTTATATTTCAATCTTTTGATTTGCTATTATAAATGCTGGTAGACTAAAATTATTGCACAATTGTAAATTTTTACAAGTTAAAAAAGGACCATTATAAACTGTATTGAAGTGTCCATAATGGGAAGATGTACTGGCCATGAAAAGTTATGAATGTACATGGTAGAATAAGACTCACAGGTACTTACTTACAGCAAATATTGGACATATATTATGGTATGCATTTGGAAGGAAAGAGCTCAGATCCAAAAAGATGTAGTAGTAGGTGAAGAGAGGGGAGGAGAACATAACTCAGTAAAAAGAGGAAAAGGGAGTCTTTAAAATAATACCATTGCTAAATCTCGTACAGTATATGTAATGCATCATTGATGAAATAGGTGTAATGATTTGTGTTACTTTTTTGTGGACGTCATGTTGTATACTGTTACGACAGCGGAAGTCACGTGACGCTGGTAACACGTGATGAGTTTCTAGAAGGATCCAGTATTTTCTAGACGCCATCTATTTTAGTATATAAGTCGGCAAATAAAGTGACGGCAATAATTGAATAGCAGACAGAGATAGAGAGGGACAATTGAGTCAAGCGCGATAGTAAGTAAAATGCGTGAATCGTTCGTTGTGAATTATAGCGTGTGTTTAAGTTAAAGTGACTGTGGAAATTAAGTGTATTGCAAAGTTGAATTGAGAATGGCTTGTGCATGCGAAAATCACGTGACTTTCAATCTAGTGTTTATATATATATATATATATATGGTTAATACGTCTATATAAAACATTCTTCAATAAATTAAGTATACTATTGTCATCTAGTGGTTATAATCGTTAACTGTAATTTTTTTTTCGATAACAATATTTCAGATTTCTATCTTAATTATCCCCTTTTACCTAATTGTGCTATTTTACTTAAATAATTTTAACAACGAATGATATAATTTTATATATATTTAATTTTATTATTAAAAACAAAGCTGCACAATGGGCTATCTGTGCTGTGCCTACTATGAGTAACGAAACAGTATTTTTAGCGTTATAAGCCTTCAGACTCTCCGCTTAGCTAACAGGGGGAAAACATTTTAACAAATAAAAACTTTCACTGTCAAAAGTTTACTTGTTATAAAAAGAAGAAGATGTAATGCTCAATATTCGCTTCTTTATGTCTAGTGCTCAACAGAAAAACTTAATTCAAGTTTTATTGTATTTTTAGAAACTTCTTAACCTAACAACTACCGGGTAGACTTTGTAACTCTTCTTACAACCTTAATACAATAGAACCAGTGGTTAACAGAATACAGCAACACACACAAAAATAACAATGTAAATTAAGCGGATTTATAAATAAATGTATTATTTTATTAATAATTGAATTTATCTCACCATTTTGTTTGTCTAAACTGGGTCTTTGGACTCAGTTGGTAGTTTCAGTTCTTACAGGAACAAATACCTTATGAAACATACTCTATGATACTCTTTCTCAGAGGTGTTATTATTATTTACCTTCATTGCTTGTAGAATAGGATAAGTAATTGTATGGTCGCCACCCATTGTCAAAGGGATGCAATCATAGAATAAAATATTTTGAATTCCTGTCTTGATGTCTTTCATTGTTTGGTGTATGTCATACATAGCTATTCGAAGATCTCCAATGTCTGCTACCTGTAGTGATTTGAACGGCATGGCACCTGGGAGATCCAATACGAACGTTAATTCACATGTTTTTACAATACTTTGCTTCCTTCTAACCACGCGAATTTTTGTATTAAACTTCTACAATCACAAGATTAAAAGTAACTCCAAGTATATTATTATTGACGCACGTTTTTCAATAAGAAAATTAATATTGCTTACTTCTGTGGACGCGAATTTTTGTATTAAACTTCTACAATCACAAGATTAAAAGTAACTCCAAGTATATTATTATTGACGCACGTTTTTCAATAAGAAAATTAATATTGCTTACTTCTGTGGACGTGAATTTTTTTATTAAACTTCTATAATCATAAGATTAAAAGTAACTCCAAGTATATTATAACTGACGCCTGTTTCCTAATAAGAAAATTAATAATGCTTACTTCTATTGACGCGAATTTTTTTATTAAATTTCTACAATCATAAAATTAAAAGTAACTCCAAGTATATTATAATTGGTGTATGACTTCTAAACATAAAATTAATGTTGCAAGGTTGAATATAATTACGATGATAAATACAAAATAACCAAGTTAATGTTAAGACTTCAGTCGTCGGTTTTTAACTATTAAGGGAATGTCTAGAAAAAAAATCATTTTGTCTTCGTGATCCATTATGTACAATGATTATACAGAATCTGATAAAAATTCACGTATTGATAAACGATGCTTTTATGGGTCTTCTTTTAATTTAAATAACTTGATTTCATAAAAACAATTTATTTTTAGAAAATAAAAAATAATTTTCTGTGATAGACATTGAAATATAGTTCGATTTTTATTATGGAGAAAAATACTTCAAGTTAGAAATGTAATTTCACAACATGTATTGAGTTTGTTATACAAATACGAGTAATATTGTTTGTCATAGTCAGTTTGTAACAGAATGTAATGGTTGCACCAGAAAACTGCAGAAACTCATACTCTTAAGTCCCAGTGTTCTTAGCCCTACGGTTACCTATTATTGATTATTCTTTATAGGTGCTGAATAAATATTAACATAGAGAATAAATGCTTTAGTTAAATAAGAGTAATATTGTTTGTCATAGTCAGTTTGTAACAGAATGTAATGGTGGCACCAGAAAACTGCAGAAACTCATACTCTTAAGTCCCAGTGTTCTTAGCTCTACAGTTACCTATTATTGATTATTCTTTATAGGTGCTGAATAAATACTAACATAGAGTATAAATGATTTAGTTTTTTGTTTTTGTTTTCAAGCACAAAGCTACACAAAGAGCTATTTGTACACTGCCCCCCCCCCGCAAATATCTAAACCCGATTTTTAGCGTTATAAGCCCTCAGACGTACCTCTGTGTCAACGGGGAGGACGAGTATAAAAACATTGGATGTCTTATCACAGATATTGAAAATAGGCAAATTGAATTTTAAGTATAACACTTTATTATTTTTAAAACATATTGTTTTATTAATTCAATTCAATTGCACAAATATTAGGGAAACAATTTATCGCTAAATAAAAAAAAGCCATGTAGAGCTGGCTACTGAATTTGAAAAATGGAACCAAACAAGATAGGGATGGAAGTGGACATATCACTTGATTCGGCTAATAATCACATAGCAAACTAAGCCGTCTCGACTTAACATGGAGAATAAAAATCCTACATTACTGGCTTCTTCACTTTGTCTATCAAAAGCTTGGTGTTTGAATAGAATCTCAGCTTTCGTCATTAAACCTTTCTTTTAGTTCACTTTAGAATACTACTTTTATGATTATTTGATAATAGAGTAACATTTTACGATTGGAAATTCTGTTTCTATTTGTTTTGTCAGTGAGGAAGCCAGTAATGTAGGGAGTTTATTCTCCATGTAAAGTAGAGACAGATTAGTCTGCTATGTGATCAAGTAATATGTCCACTTCCATCCCTATCTTGTTTGATTACTTTTTTTTTTCAAGTTCAGTAGCCAGCCCTACATAGCTTTCTTATTAGTGACAAATTTTTCTCCTAATACTTGTTTGTCTATTTTTTTATAATATGGCGTACGTGTATTCTAAAGCTATTTAAGTTTTGCATAGAATAATAAAAAAAATAGATAGTCAAAGATCGTGAAAATTATTTCGCTCTATCAAATGATGATAAAATTATAGTTACTGATAGAACTAGGTAGGCGCTAAATCTGTTGAAGAAAGATGCTGATATACGAAAATAAAAAAAAAAATCTCAGTTTTGGCTATTCACCAGTTTCGACATTGGGACGCCCTAGATAGCTAAAAAGCGGCATATACACCAGAGAAATAGTGACTATGCCAACATTGCCAAGTAGCTCTTTATATATAGCTTCTGATGACATGTAGAGAAGAAAATCCAGACGACTTTTGTATTGCTTTAATACGGGGGTCTGTGCCATCCCTACATAAAGAGTGCTAATGCAGTCTCCGATTATTAGATCTTCACATGCCTGAATCGATTGAAACTTGCCTAACACGCTAGGATCACATTACATGGTAACTAATTCTTTATTAACTTTTAAAAAATACAATAAAAACATAAATAATTCCTACTAACAAAGTTCACAACTAAAACAATATTTTATTTACTGATGACTCTCTAGAAAACATAATATTATAATCACCTGTACTTCCATTAAGAGGACGTAACATTACAGATTCCGTGCGTATCTGTCTTGGTCCAAACCTAGCCCCAGATCTGTTGGAGGTACCATTGTCAAACGGAACTCCAGTAAAACAGACATCTAGTCCTGAATACAGAAAGGAAAATATTATATTATATTATGAAATATTATAATGTACTCCTGACTCACTCGATTATTCTATCTCTTTGTAGACAATACGACTCATACTGATAAAACAGCTCAGAATACCTTTTTCAATTAATTTCGTAAGTTACGAGTGAAATGAACAGTAGTTTTAGAACCCCTACCTCCAAACGGACACCTTTTTAGAGATATTATTAGAAGTGTATGCTTTCCAGTATTTGAACGTATATATAAATGGACTGCTTAGTATCTTTGGGATTGAACCAGAAGCTAAACTATTCTGTTCCTAGCCTAAATTTTAAACGTGTGAAAAAGAACATAAAAACAGTTATTGATGCATGCTATAATACCTACAAAATTCTGCATTCGGGAAAAATAGTAGATATTTTAAATCAAGAATTGCCCGTTTAGAAAAAATTATCACACTTGATTTCGTAAAAAAAAAAAAAATGATGGGACGATGATTCTCTAGATCGTTTTTTTTTCTTTGTCAACAAATAACAGTACAAACCACACTAAACTCAAACTACTGCATACATTTTAATCCAATAAAAATGCAGGCTTCCTGTAAAATATTAGTGAATTGGAAACATGCAAACCTAAATTAACATCTTCCTCTTCAGTAGCTTTATATGTGAGGAGTGAATTGCATCCTGTTGAGTTAGAGCATATTAAAGAAAATAGCACCGAGGTTGAGTCAGTTAGGGTTAGTAGATATGAAGGGAGAAGTCTTGTAATTGGGATTAGTTATAGACCACCAGGTCAGAGGGTGAAAGTTAATGATAAACTGTATAATGATATGAGAATGGAAGCTGAAAAAGATGTTGTTATTATGGGAGATTTTAATTTCAGGGGTATTGATTGGGAAAATTTCGAGTCTGACAGTGAGGGGGATAGGTTTTTGGAAATTGTTCAGGATACTTTTATACACCAACTGGTGATGGAACCTACAAGAGAAGAAGCTATATTAGATTTAATATTAGCATCCGATGTGAATATGATTGACAGAGTTGTGGTTGGTAAGCATTTAAGTAGAAGCGACCATTGCACTATTAAGTTTGGAATTTTACTACATGTAGAATTGAGGAAGAATAGTACCATGATTCCAAATTTCAGGAAAGTCAATTTTGGTGGAATGAGACATGATCAGGCTTCTGTATATTGGACTAAAGAGTTGGGAGGGGATTTTGAACAGATGTGGGAAGCATTAAGGAAAAATTTATTATGCATACAGAACATACGTATTCCCTACAGCAAAAAAAAAAGGCAACGGAGCGGAATAAGCCAGTATGGTTTAGTAAAAGTTTAAGAGATCATATTAGGGATAAACGTAATATATTCAAGAAATTTAAACTTACTGTAAATAATAAGAACTTGGAGGACTATAGGAAATCCAGAGAGCTGGTTAAAAAGGAAGTTAAATGAGCAAACAATGTATATGAAAGAAGGTTGGCTAAGAGAGTTAAATCAAACAATAAGAAATGCTTTAGGTATATGATGGGCAAGCAAAATGTTAGGATGGGGATTAGGCCTCTTAAAATTGATAGTGGTGAGCTCATCTCTGAAGATTATAAGATGGTAAACTTATTAAATTATATGTTCTCTTCCGTTTTTACGAAGGAAGATACAAGTATTATGCCTCAATCAGAGGATTATAAGCTGGTAAACTTATTAAATTATATGTTCTCTTCCGTTTTTACGAAAGAAGATACAAGTATTATGCCTCAATCAGAGCACTTAATGTATGGAGAAAATATTGATGTAAAATATATCATTTTAAGTTCTGAAATTGTAAGAGAAAAGTTGGGAAACATAAAAATTGATAAATCCCCCTGGAGCAGACAACTTTTATCCTAGAGTTTTAGAGGAACTTAAAGATTTTATTTGTGAACCGCTAGCTAATATTTTTTATGGGTCATTGAGTAGTAGAAGAAAATTAAAATATTGGAAGTTGGCTAATGTTAGTCCAATATTTAAAGGAGGTGATAAACATTGTCCAGGCAATTATAGGCCAGTTAGTCTTACACCAGTAGTTGGAAAGTTTTTGGAGAGTGTGATTAAAGATGCATTGCAGAGTTACTTAAAGCAGTTTGATATAGTGTCAAAGAGCCAGCATGGTTTCACTAAGGGAAAGTCTTGTTTAACAAATCTTCTGACATTCTTTGAGGATGTTACTGCAAGAATTGATGAAGGAAATACTGTGGATTTGGTTTACCTTGGTTTTCAGAAAGCGTTTGATAAGGTGCCTCACAAAAGACTTGTTACAAAAATTAAATATGTGGGTGTGAGGGAAATGTTATTAAATTGGATAGAAAATTAGCTGGAGAGTAGAAAGCAGAGAGTAGTAATAAATGGAGTTAGATCTGACTGGATTACAGTTACAAGCAGTGTGCCTCAGGGTTCTGTGTTGGGTCCTCTGCTGTTTGTGATTCATATTAATGATATTGACTCTGGAGTGATTAACAAAATTTTGAAGTTTACAGATGGCAAAGATTTTTGGGATGGCTAACTGTATCAATAATGCTGCAGACTTACGGGGAGATTTAGATCATTTGATGCATTGGGCCAATACGTGACAGATGATGTTTCACAATTCAAATTACTGTTACAATTTAAATGGGAATACGTCAAATACTGTGGTTTAAGAAATAAGATCTTGATGTTGTGATAAAAAAATCCATTAAATCATCTAAATGGTGTATTGTAGTTAGCAATAGGGCTATTAGGATTCTAGGTAGCATCTATAGAAATATTGAAAGAAGATATTATTGCTTCACTGTATAGATCACTTGTAAGTCCTCATTTAGAGTACTGTGTACAATTTTGGGCTCCCTTCCTCAAGAACGACATTGAATTGTTGGAGAAGGTTAAGAGAAGAGCTACTAGGACGATACCTGGGATGGTGGGATTGTCCTATGAGGAGAGACTAAAATCTCTAAACAAGTTTTCTCTGGAAAGGAGAGGGGTCAGAGTGGATTTGATTGAGGTGTTTAAGATTATTAAGGGTATTGATAATATAGATCCATCAAACTTTTATGTGTTTAGCACTGAAAACAATAGGACAAGGAGTCATAAATTCAAATTTTGGCAGTGTTGGAGTCATCTGAAGTTTATACAGTATTACTTTTCAAATAGGATGGTTAGCTTTTGGAATGAGCTGCTTTCAAGGGCGGTGATGGCAGAAAATTTATTTGACTTCAAGAAAAGATTGGATTAATACATGAATAGTAACGGATGGTTATAGTTGGGAGCTGGAAGGACATCCTTGATGGGCTAATAAGCTTCTGTTTGTCCCTTTGAAATTTTATGAATTTATGAAATGTGCTATGTATTTACACAGTTTTCTCTATATGTATTATAATTTATTGTAAATACACCCTGTACTTTTGCCCGGCAACCCAATCACAGCCTTGATAATAGTGACAGATCTTCTTGTATTTTGCATGGTTGTCACACACTGTATCCTAGCGAACTAGTTTGGTTACACACTTACACCAAAATTAAAATAAGTTATGTCTTCTCAGTATCTGAAGTCGATGTTGATTAATGCACATAAAACACAACAAACAGCAAGAGGTTTTTACTCTAATACAATAATATACACTTTAAAACTACACTATGCTGAAAAATTAAAAGCATGAAATACATTTAAATACAATTATAAAATTGTCATAAGTTACATGCATGTTTCACGGATCCCGTTGTGAGAATGTATGGCTATTTCGGCGCATTTTGCAAGTGCTACTTGCCATGGAAAGGCAGTACCTCCATTTTGTCTTCACCTCCAGGTTCGAGCCTTGTTGATTTGTTATCTATATTATGGCTTCGTTTTTGTTTATTATTGTATATAAACGTGTTAGAATATTGATAGTGAAGGTTTTTGAGATAAATAGAGGTTATCAGAGCTGTTCAGCTTTGAATTAGGCAAATACATACGTAAGTGGTTCATATTGAGAAGGTTATTAGACAAATGGTCTATACAGTAGACAGTCTGCACAAAGTGAACTACACTTCATAATGACCATTGGCTACATAACATGATCATTAGGTATCGACAATCCATTGTACATTGGCTCAATATGGAGTTCAGGACAGCAACTTGACTGATTAGTAGTGACTAAGGAAGGCACAGACTTCATGTTCCCAACTTAAGGTCGAGAGCATTTACTTCAGCCTGTAGTTCATCACCTATGTGGCCTTTGGATGTAAGCAAAGCGCAGTGTTTTAAAAATGTCAAAAGTATTTGAGATAGTTGTAGGAAACTTTAAAATTCAATTCCACTGACTCTAACTAATGCTACAAGAAAATCCATGCACGATTTTATTGGTTCATTGTGTTTTATATTTTGAATTCGTTTAAGTCACGCAGGACTATTAAATTGATTTTGTTGTTGTATTTGCTTTTTTGTGCCATTTTGACTACATAACCAGCAACGTATTCTACAGCTTTTTATTCAGAGGGAAAAAGTAGTGCCAAATTTGGTGCATCTTCGTAATCATGGTCATCCTGTATAGGCTCACGAACTTCATCAAACACGTTTAACACATCTGTAGAAGGCTAAGAGAGCTGAGGGTACGACAGTATCCCTTGGCTTGAAGTGCTTCCTATTATATACAATAGTTTCGATTTTGTTCAATGATTTCCAGCACTTCCACTACAGAAATTATTTCATCGTTAATGCTAGGAAATGTCATATAATCTCTTGTGACATCGAAAATTTTATGTTTCATCCAGGACAGTACAGTTTTTGTTACTTTTATTTCATGACATATGAGCATTGTTTTATATGTTGCTGTGAACTGTCTAACAGTGGTGTTATTACAACCCCAATATAACCTAAAAACAACAACAACAACAAAAAAGAGTTCCAAGTGACCCTAGCTTAATTTACATGTGAAAAAATACTTCAAGGAGGGTGAAGATACTGATACTAGCTCTGATGATGGTAACTAAGATACCGAAACTAGTCGGCTGTATAACTAATAATAAATAAATTTTATTGTGCTCTTCATTGTGTCAAAAAAAATGTTGTTGTTTTTTTTTGTTTTTTACTCTTTAATATTTCTTATTTTCTAAAATTTTCAAAATTTCTAACATTCCGATACATTTGGCACATGTGAAGTATTTATAGCATGCTGATGATCTACTTAATCTTCTTGTGCTAGTTACACACGGTAAACGTTTGTCGCAATTTGGTATTTTTAGTCTTTCCCATGAACAATGTCTCTTGAGAATTTTTAAGACTTGTGTTAATATATTTTTTGTGCCATAAGCCGTGAAGAGGTTTAAAAATACCTGAACACTCCATTTCCTTTTTTGTAATTAGATGACCAGATGACATATTAGATTAATAAATGCACTTTGGGACAATTAATTTAAAGTTGTCGATTTTCTCAGCTTTTTCTACATTTTCTTTTCCTTAGCATCTCTCAACTGTTTGAAGTGAGTACGTCTTTCATCTGTGTACCAGATGAATGAATTGTGTTTGTCTGATTTTGGTGGCCCCGCATGGTGGGGTGGTTAGGTCGCTCGACTCGTAATCTGTCACACCAAACATGCTCGCTCTTTCACCAGTAGGAGCATTATAATGTGAAGGTTAATCCCACTATTCGTTGGTAAAAGAATAGCCCCAAGAATTGACGGTGGGTGGTGATGACTAGCTGCCTTCCCTCTAGTCTTACACTGCTAAATTAGGGACGGCTAGCGCAAATAGCCCTCGTGTAGCTTTGCGTGAAATCCATAACAAACTGTCTTTTGTACTATTAAGTAACATGTTTTTGTACTATTAAGTAACATGTTTTTGTTTTGTTGGCAAATTTATGCGATATTTCTTTCCTCTGTAGAGTCAAGTCAGAATTCAGGTTAACTCTATGATACATATTCTCTGAAACTTCTACTCAAAAGGGTACTATTCTTGCCTATAGGAAGTGAGTGCACCTTATAATACTTCAAGTGCACTCATATTCCCATAACTCTTCTCTGCGAATAAATGGTGCTCCTAAAATGTTCTATAATTCATCTTTCTTGTTCATTTGGTCATAGAACAAGTGAAATTATGTCTAATAGCATTATCCACAATCACATGACATATAATAGAATAATTAATCTAAAAATCTGATACTTATCAAATGTTTTTTTTCTCATATAATTTGATATTCGCCTACTCTATGCACAGTATAAAAAACAACAGCATAAAACATTCTTTCGTTTGCGGTGATGGATTCAAATTGAACAAATATCTGTATGTATGCATATAATAGAATAATTAATCTAAAAATCTGATACTTATCAAATGTTTTTTTTTTTTCATATACTTTGATATTCGCCTACTCTATGCACAGTATAAAAAACAACAGCATAAAACATTCTTTCGTTTGCAGTGATGGATTCAAATTGAACAAATATCTGTATGTATGCAAATAAAAAAGGGGCTGAAGAAAGAAATACTATTTCTTTAACTATTTGTTTTTCGCACAATTAATATACTTCTTAGATAAATCTACTTGGTCTAATTACCAAAATCGAATCTGGGCATCCCCAGAAAGTTTTCCGTGGGGGCAAAGTCAAAATCAAAGGACGATGGATCCGCCTTTAAAGTTTTGCCATTATGGTCAAGATAATAGGCAAGCTCCCACAGTCAGATTTGATGGGTTTAATATTTGTAAGGTTAGTTTAAGCCATACTGCAGTAAATTTTGGTTGACTCTGACCACGCTGTCTCATGGGATGTTTGATAACCTGCTGCCAGTATTACCGGCAGGTGGCAACAGGTTGGCCCTGATGGCACTGTGTCAGGGCTCAGGGGATGTCTTTGATGACCTGATTGATAATAGCCATGTCCAATATATCCAAGAATCCGCTTTGGTTGTGACGTTTTTCAATATTTAGCTACAGGGTAGGTATCTAGAAATTTTAAGTAAAGTTGATTACAAACGTCGCGACTTTTATTAGAATTGAAAATTAAATGTAGTAAGTAGTGTGAAATTGTGAAGTGAATACAAAACTTGTAAATATAGATATATATATATATGTGTGTGTTGAATGAATAAAGAAAAAATATGTTTCTCATTTTCCAGGTGGGCAAGTTCCGCCTTGCCCCTCCCTCTACGAACGCCCATGAAAGGGAGGTAGCTCGCTCTCCGATCTATCATGGTACGAAGACAAGCATTGTGGTCAAAGATTAGAAACTGTTAAAGGCTGTGGTATCTACACACACATCTACACCAACGTTATCTTATATACAAGTACTAGTACAACTAAATATTGTTTGTTTGTTTTCTTATTAAGCGCAAAGCTACATAATGGACTATCTTTGCTCTGCTTTGTTTGTTTGTTTGTTTGTAATTAAGCACAAAGCTACACAATGGGCTATCTGTGCTCTGCCCACCACGGGTATCGAAACCCGGATTCTAGCGTTGTAAGTCCGCAGATATACTGTGCTACTGGGGGGGGTGGCTTTGCTCTGCCCACTGCGGGTATCGAAAACCAATTTTAAGCATTATTAGCCCTCAGACTTACCGCTGAGCAACACAGGGCATCACACAGGCATGTTCTATACGTTTATAAAATATATACGGTTAAAAATTAAAGAATACAAAATATGCACAAAAATCTGTAATAGCTAGTTTCATAACCCTCGTATTACTATAAGCAGATGCCTTATCTCTTGGTTTACTGCACGCGCTCTGAAGTTTGTATTTCTAAATAGCATATGCTAAGATAAATGTAATAAGGAAAAATACATTATTTAAATATCCAAATATATATTTAAGTTCGAAACTTTAAGACTTACCTTCAGCTGAATTTTGTACGGGTAAACGCATAAACGACGCTATTCCAGCAGGCCGTGCAAGATCGCTCGACGCCGATGGAGGCTGGTTGAATGTTTTGCTACAACGAGACTTATAACTGCAACTAATACATCGCTTAGATGAAGTCAAAATGTCAGCATGCGTTTGATTTAGAGTTCTTGACATAAATGATACGAAATTGTTGTGTTTGGAGTTAGATACATAGCGTAAAGATAATTTAAAATTAATAAAGAGAACCATCTTTAATGATTTTGCCTAATTGTGCGCCACCTACCAATTCTTCGTTTCTGCTGCAAACAAAGAGAAAGTCTCGTACGATTTTTATCAGAGTACTAACGTAATGGATTTTTCGCTTGCTAATTATCTTCACTTTATTATCTAATATACAGTTTTAAAACTATTAAAACCAAGGCTTATCACTTTCTTTCACAATAATTATGTATGTATTTAAGTTTTTTTTTTTTAACTTAATCTAGCACATCGCTAGGAGAATATAAGATTTCATAAGTATGCTTTTTTCTGAGATACGTCCTAATTAACCATACAAGTGAATAAACAAAGATGAGGCTACATATATAAGGTATTTTAAAGGTAACTTAAAACTGTTTTGGTAGCGTGTTTATTTTGCGAACACAAGTTCAAAGCGTTATGATTATTTGTGTTCAGATAATAAATTTATATTTTGTTTTGTTTTTTGCTAATTAATTCACATTATCGTGAAAAATATTAATGTTTTACAAATTCAAACTTATAATATGAGGAATAAAGAGAACTTTTAACAAATTTCATATAATATGCCCCTTTTGAACAACTGTGCAGGAGGGTGAAATATTAGGGGATGGCGAGAGGGGGGATGATATTGTTGAGTATCTGCTCATTTGTTAATTTCCGGTAAAAATTCATTCCGAGGAACTTAATTAAATCTAGTTTATTCTTTCTCGATACAACTTTGGAATACATAGAATTTTCACAGTCACTTTAAACTTAACAACCTTTATAACACACGCTATAAATAACAGTGATTCATACACTTTACTTACAATGCCTTCTGTTCGCTTGACTCAATTATCTCTATCTTCAATCTATCTACATATCTATCTCTCGCTGGCTTTATTTGCCGAGCTTATATACTAAAAAAGAGGGCGCCTGGCAAACACTCAGGCATTCGCGGGTTCCTCTATAAGTCATGACTCTTCTAGAAACTCCAGCGCGCATGCTCCCAACGTCGAGTGACTTCCGCTGTCGTAACAATATTAATTTAATATTCTGAATTCACTGCGCTCAGCAATCAATTGTAAATTATATTGGTGCGACAGCGGTAGTCACGTGACGCTGGTAACACGTCATGATATTCTAAAAGGAACGGGGAACATCACGAATAATCCAGTATATGCTAGGCGCCCTCTATTCCTGTATATAAGTATGCCGGATAACGTGAGACAAATTAATCGGAACTGAATTGCAGACAGGCAGAGATAAAGACGGACAATTGAGTCAAGCGTGGTAATGACCGTAAGTAAGTGCGTGAATCATTGTGAATTATAGCGTATGTTTAAAAGTGACTGTGGAAATTAAGTTTT
>NW_013667905.1:32425-39416 GCF_000517525.1 Limulus polyphemus
TAAAACAAACGCTATAACAACGAACGTGCTCAATAATACTCTCTGACTGCAGATCGATTACCCACTGTCCACACACACACACAATGTCCCGTCACGTTGTCACCCTCTTATATATACCAGACCACCCCCCAATCTAGTAAATGCTAGAGCACTCGGGAAGGAACGAGATAGTTCTAGAAAGCAGGTGGCGTGGCAATAGTCACGTGATCTCGCTGATGCAAAAGTGTATTGCAAAGTTGAATTGAGAAAGAATAAACTAGTTTTATTTAAGAAAGGACTTGTATCTCTGAAGTTGCTCGGGAAGAATTTATAGCGGGAAATTAACAAACGAACATAGAGGCGTAACAATATATTACACTGACTAACACAAAGAAAGCAGACAACCTGAACGTTTATGGGAGGTAGACCTTGCTTCTTTATTTGAAATTTACCTCTAAAAAAAGGTTTACATTTCAAAATTACTTGTAGTATAATTTGTTTTAATTTTGAATTATAAATTTTCTCCGTTTATATGCATTTTTAATATATCATTGATTACATACTTGACTGGATGTTGCTTAGCGATCAACGTGCTCGAACCATGATTCCGAAGATTCATTGTTCACTGCTCTTTGGAGCCGAGGGTGTGCTATAAGAGTAACAGTCAAATCACACTATTCTGTCTGACAATAATAACTCAAAAGCTGACGAAGGATACTGTTTACTAGCTATCTTCTTACTAATCATCACTTCAAAATTAGGGCTCCCCAGTAGCACAGCGGTATGTCTGCAGACTTACAATGCTAGAATCCGGGTTTCTATACCCGTGGTACGCAGAGCACAGATAGCCCATTGTGTAGTTTTGTGCTTAATTGCAAACAAACAAACAATATTAGGGACGGCCATGCGTAATTAGCACCTTGTGTAGCTTTGCGCGAAAATTCTTCAATTCTCATTATGAATAATTGATTACATATACTGAAGCCTTGTTCTCTTCGTCAATTAATATGAAAGTAATATAAAACATTTAAACACACAAAAAATGTATACTCGACCTTCGGGTGGGAGGAAAATGCAATTGTTTTATGTAGAGATATTCTAATATCCAGTAGGATGTTTATGCTTGTGTTTGTGCCTATCAGGTTTTATTTTACTTAAGCCATAAACAGTTATGTAAATCTTATGACACATATTAGGTCCGCAAGTCCTTTATTGTGTGATCAGGTAACTGGGTGTTCGAAACATCCAGAATCTTGAAATACCACATTATCTTGATCGAGACAAATACTGATGCCGTCGACCAAAATCTAATTATTCTGGAAATATTTAAAATATTAACCCTCATGCTCTTTTTAATATATTATCCAAGAGACGTCTCTGCAGCTTGGTAAAACTTGTGGCCGAACTGCTAAGAGTGAAATCAGAAAAATATTGATTGATTCAGAGAAGCTCTCTGTTGAATGCAGCGTCTGCCAGCACTTTTGGCAAATGTTCCTGAGTTTCATGTTTTTTCCATCTACACAGACAACTGAACTACAAACTAGTACAACAAATATCGCTGGTCATATCAATCGTTCTTCTGTTGATCAGTCGACCCTGAAGATCCTGGTGGAAATACAACCCGAAAGATAACTTAACTTGATTATTCTGAGATTCCTTAGGGTGGTTTGCTCCTGGATTTATCCTTTCATCAGCTGCAAAGATAAGCTGCGGTAAGTGACTGATCTCTTCCAACCCAATCCCATCTACCACTAGATGGCATAGTCGTCGTTACACAAAATGCATAATGCACCTTGGAATGCCAGAAGACTTATTATAGCTGAAGAGAAATTTTGATCATGTATGTAAACATGAACCTCGTGTGTGAGCGGCCATGAAGTTAATTCACTCGAGCAAACACAAGAGAGGTTTAATATTCAACAGAATGTTGCAGTCCCAGCTGCTTGAAAAAGATTTGATTTCAATTTTGCTCATAGCTATACATGAGGGCTATCTGCGCCGGCAGTTCCTAATTTAGGAGTAATAAACCTACCACACAGAAAAGTATGGTTATTTATGAATTCTAGTGCCACTGCGAATGTCGGTACGTAGGTCACACATCACAAAGACTGCAGAATAGAATTAAACAACATGTACCCACATCCATAAGAACTAAGAGTGTGAAAGAAAAGAATTCACCATGTCGCTCCGATAAAAGAAAAGTTCCCCACCAAAATATGATTCAGAGATTGGCCAACATTTACTAGTGAACCCGACTTATAGCAGGTTTGAAATTATTGCAAACGGTCGGTCGACCTTTCAACCCTATATTTTGAAAGCCACCTTTATTAAAACACATAAACCTGTCCTTTGCCGCAAAAAAAGAATTCATATACAATCTACACATCCTTCAGTAGGTTTGTGACATTTCCTGATTGGCTAAAGTACATGCCAATCAGTGATTGCTTTACCGGCCTACGTCAAACTGATTCATTTTATAAGCTGTACTGTTTCATATAGATCATTTTCCAGATGGTTCTGCTATGATTAGTGTCTGGCGAAAAGCTTCAGTAGATATTTTCTTTGCAACATCTCAACCAACAACTAGTCCAGTTATCAACGCTATTTTCAAGTTTTGAACAACTTGACTTTCAAGATCTACGTATCTACATGAGTCGATGTTTCCATTTATCAACGTTATATTTTAAGATCTGTGCAAGAACTCAGCTGACAGATGTTTCCGCATATAAAAGCTATCTTCAAGTTTTGTACACCAAAAAACGTTTCGAGTGATAAACTAGAGGGAAGGCAGTTAATCAACATCATCTACCGCCAATTCTTGAGCTACACTTTTACCAACGAATAATGGGATTAACCATCACATTATAATGCCCCCCGACTGAAAGGACGAGCATGTTCGGTGATAGAGATTCGAACCCGCGACCTTCAGATTGCGAGTCGAACGCCTTAATCACCAGGCCATGCCAAGCCTTTGAAAAAGGGAACCAATGTCTGTGTTGATATTGATTTCACAGTTTTTTACAACTAATGGAGTAAATAATGGTAGGTTGTCCTTTTTGAAGTTGGCAGAAAATAATTATATGAATCAGGTTTTGCCTCCATCTATCAAAGAAGGTTTAGGTTGCTTCCTTAAGTATAGTTTCACCAGTTTTCCACTTGAAATTTCTGGACCCAGAACCATATGATGCAATGCTTGTTTTATTTAGTATGCATTCAAACATAACTTGGTTTACTTGATCACTTGTCATACAAGAAAAGTTTCGTAACTTTGAAACAACGTACTTAATTTTGAAGTGATAGACAAGAGGGAAGGCAACTAGTCAACATTGCAAACTTGTCAACCCTAATAGTGAGATTTGACCGTTACTCTTTTTTCTGGTGACGGAGATTCGAACTCGCGACCTTTGGATTGCGAGTCGAGCGTCCTAACCACCAGGCCATGCTAGATCTGTAAATAATAATAAAAACACAAAGAGATTAACTATTTTCTGTATTCATAAAATACATGTTTATAATGAACTTATTGTAATACAATGGGCCATGACTGCCTCAGTTTCTTTATGGCATAATGTCGTTTCGGACTTCTTCCTTCTTTAAGCCTGATTATGTTCTCTTTTTTTTTGTTGTTGTTGGTAGGTATTTGAAAGTTAATACCAAGGACCCTATAATTCATTTGCTAAGAGCAGTCACTTGGTGTGCCGAAGGTCTCGGGTACGAATCCGAGCCGAGGAGGCAATAGTGTGGTTATGGTTTGTTTGAACATGACAGGTATTTAGGTATAAAGATCAGGGAGTTCAGAAAGTGAATAATTCCTCTTCGCTCCAATTCGTGGAAGAAAAAGAAAATAAAGGGGGCGGGAGATCATAGGATCCAACACTGGAGACGGGATGATGATCAAAAAGTATCCCTAAACCCGAAAAATTTAGTATGGAGAGGAAAACGAAAGTACCACGAGAAAGCCCCATTGGCATTAGTCGGGCGCCTAAAATTCTACCTGACCAGTGACCGAATTGTAACTTTAGACTAGGAGAGAATATCTTGTTATCAAAAACATATATGAATGGGTTACTAGAAGAATGACTCAAAAAGACGTTATTAACTTGTCAATAAAAACCGGAAAGTCGTTTTGAGGTTTGAATGGTGGAAGAATTGTTAGTGTCATCATACAGGATACATACTATACTCTGGTGTGTTTCAAATGGCTTGCATCGATGAATTAGGCTATCTTTGGAGTCTTTTCGCTTATCATCATAGTCATTTGCAACAGGCTTAAACTTACGCTTGAACCCCAGTTTAGAGCTTGTGCCAATGGATTAGGTTATCTTTGCGCCTGTCACCATAGACGTTTACAGAAAGCTTAAATTTAGACTTAAGTTCCCAGTTTAGATTACGGGAGACTTCTCGATCTGCGTCGTGGTCGTAGATTTCTCTCTCCGGATCCGTGGATATATTGGCTTGGATCTGCTTTCTTGGGGCTCTTGTTTTGGTCTGGATACGACAGTTGAAAGTGAAAGGTTTCTCTATGAAAATGGGTATGGTTTTTTCCCTCTAACTGGTCTATCCTGCTTTTCCTCTGACTGGTATTTGTGTTTGCTGACCTATCCTGCTTTTCTTTCCTGTGACTGGTGTTTGTGATTGCTGACCTATCCCGCTTTTCTTTCCTGTGACTGTTGATTGTGGTTGCTGGCCCATCATATGGTTGGTATGAAGCTTATGTTTTGGGTGTAGTTTCGGTAGTGACTTGATAAACTTTTGTGGAATAGACGTTATATTTCTCTGCTGGTCTATGCTCTGTCTCTGGAATGTTTTTTTTCCATTCTGAAGTTCAAGTAGTCCATGAAGTATTTATATTGAAAAAGTTGGTCAACCATCTAAGTGGACTTAACAACAGTTTACATGAAAAAGTTTGTCTTTCAGGCTAATCTGTATGTTATTATGTGGACTGTATAAATTTCGGATGAAAAGTTTCTTTCAGGGGTTTGTTTAATGTACTAAATAGTAATAGGATATGGTGTGATATTCCAAACAAACCAAACCAATCCAAGTGTTCTGTATTACCCCTCCCCCCACACATACACACACAAGCTTTTTGACTGCCTTTGGACCTTATAATGTTTTAAATAAGTCCACATAGTCTTACTAATGATGATATTGGTACTTTGTGGGTGCTCTATCGGCCTCTCTACCATGAAGATATCTTTTCGCTACATTTGCTATATGCTTGGGATTATTGTGTTTCTCGAAGATGAATCTTCATCCAATGAGTCGAGTTTCTGAAGAAATGGCATGATAGATCAGAATATTTCTGTACTTTTAAGAATACCAGTCACAAACTTGTACTGATTCTCCACCATGCTGTACTGTGGATGTTGTATATTGACCATTAGACCATACTCGTCTTTACAGTCAAACAACGAGTCGTTGATTGATTCATACTTGGATTAATCTCTAAATATATACATGTCTCCAGCTTTTCTTATTGCACTCTTTATATTCCAATGATCATCTCAACCTTTCGGTTTGTTTAATTCTTTTCGGCAGTGGATTTCAATCAGCTACACGTCTATTGAAACCACTGTTTTGGGATAACATTTATCCCTGTTTTATAACAAGGTCGTTGGCATGATCTGTACTCAACTATCGTCTATATTATACAGGAAATACCCTGATATACTTAATATCACCTTTAGATGGATTTGGTTTTCTATCTAAAACATTTTTATTAATAACAATGCAAAGTTCAGGTACACTCTTCAGTGTGTTGCATACAGTTTCTACTGAAACACGTAGTCTTGCCATAGGTTTTCACGTGAATTATCTCTGGCCACCCAAATCTTCGATTTATTCTTGCTTGTCACGCGCTATTTCAGTCCTAATAGTCATAACTGGAAGTCACACTGCAACTGCTGGGCATAATATGTCTGTCTGACTTTTATATGCTTTAAATTGTTGTGACACTTTCTGATTAGTCGGATGACAAGAAAATTACACCGTAAGCTATCAAAACGTGATTGAGCTCTGGTGCAGTTCATTTTCACCTATGTTACGTATTACAATTTCTAATAGCCTAAAACTGAGTTAAATTGTAATTTAAATTTAGTAGTTAAACAAATGCCAATATGTATCCAATTTATGATATTTGCCAACTAGATTGATACACACAGTTTTCTTTTTTCAATACAAATACATTTTGATATAAAACCAATAATACAATTTACGATAACACTTATTGCAAATAGTTATTACAAGCAATGATTTATATATATATATACAAAAGTTTTACCAACTTACAAGCAATATAAAGTCTTCTTTCTAGTCTGGAACTTCCTTGATATCTTATATTGGGTTCACGATGAATGAGTTAATTTCGAGTTGATGTAGGTACAATTCACTTAATAGGAAACTAGCTAGCTCTGTGGTCTTCACTGATCACACGCCGATTTTTTCCAACCGATGAAGTTGGGTAATGTTTTCATAAAAGTACTAATGTCCTGTGTGAATCCATTGAAGTTAAATGGTTTGTAATGTTCGAAACTTATAAATGTTCCTGGTCAAATATCTGAAGTTCCCGATTACTAAACGTTAATCAGAGTTATAAAGTTATAAGTTGGGTAATGTTTTCATAAAAGTACTAATGTCCTGTGTGAATCCATTGAAGTTAAATGGTTTGTAATGTTCGAAACTTATAAATGCTCCTGGTCAAATATCTGAAGTTCCCGATTACTAAACGTTAATTAGAATTATATCTTCCAAAGTTTATATATCACACCAACTATAGCAAACCAATAATAGATTCCATTTTTGGACGCGTCGTGTTGGTTATATTTATAAGCATGTGGAGAAATTCTCGAAATTTCAGCTTACGTAACAATGCTGACGATACACAATTGTTTATGTACACACATGTATTGTTGATTCTTACACTCGAGAATCTTCTACAACTCGGGAATTTCGCAACATAGGTTTAACAGTATAAGTTATGTACATTTCTAAAGATAAATTTAATTTAAAC
>NW_013667905.1:40302-51568 GCF_000517525.1 Limulus polyphemus
CTTTCACTGCTAAATTAGGTGTAGCTTTGCGCGAAATTCAAAACTAACAAATGAACTTTATTCCAATCAATCCTTATTCCACACTTTTATATTTTCTGTTCAGCTGGATTGTTATATTTTCTGTTCATCAATACTGGTGCCCAAGTATCAGTAGTGTGATGTTGCTGCTTTCACTCATAGGTGGACATTGGAGCTTCTGCAGGTGTCTGGTAGGGGTCCAATGCCTTAGGTTGCTATCATTCAGTCAGAAGGAATATGGTACAAAAGAACATGGGTAGTAATTTTGTGTAGCAGGCGTATACAAATATACACACACATACAAGCATAATAGGTTACCACCACCTGTAGCCAGAGTGTCTGACGTTATTTGTCATCTACGGGTCAGTAAGCTCACTACTGCTAGTTTACAACAAAGATAAACATAGGCAAAATCAGCTAAAAAAAAGTACTTTTCAGCTTTAATTTATCAGGCTCCTTGGCTTATCTCTCGTGTTGTTTAGGAACATAACCTCGTCAATGTACAGGCTCTTCGTATATGCCCATTTTATATCCCATATTATAGCCTGTACCCTGGTGATCCTTTTAATTTATGCAGCGTCTATGATATAGTTTTTGTGTTGTTTGGGCCTGTTTTGTTAATTAAATTCTCTTTCATTACAGTTTTGGATTTGCTGTGTTTAACGCAGTCCTTTCTTTTGATATTAATCTCTACTTGACTGATCAAGTAGTCATCTTCTACACAAACATAATTTTATGTTTACCGTAAAATTCAACCTAAGTATTCTGATAACAATTGTTGAAAATCCTTTCCATCTTCACGTGTATTGGATACTCTAGTGATCATTGGATACTCTAGTGTTCATTGTATACTCTAGTGATCATTGGATACTCTAGTGATCATTGTATACTCTAGTGATCATTGGATACTCTAGTGATCATTGGATACTCTAGTGATCATTGGATACTCTAGTGGTCATTGGATACTCTAGTGATCATTGGATACTCTAGTGGTCATTGGATACTCTAGTGGTCATTGGATACTCTAGTGATCATTGGATACTCTAGTGGTCATTGGATACTCTAGTGATCATTGGATACTCTAGTGATCATTGGATACTCTAGTGAGCATTGGATACTCTAGTGATCATTGGATACTCTAGTGAGCATTGGATACTCTAGTGATCATTGGATACTCTAGTGAGCATTGGATACTCTAGTGATCATTGGATACTCTAGTGATCATTGGATACTCTAGTGATCATTACCTCCAGGTAAAACTTTAGGTACTTTATCTAACATTATCAACTGTTATGGTATAACGACCTGTTCTGCAGAATCTCCACATCTTTCCTTTGTAGGTCACAAGGTAAATATCGCCAAAGCTATTCATCTTTTGATCGCATAGGCACAAGAACTATCAATCACAAAACTGTTTTATCTCTTACAATTAATTGGTTAATGCGAAATATTTCGTGGATGTTTTGTTGTGAAATTCTCCCAGATGGTTCAGAAAACAAAAAACACAACTTTCTTTAGTTTTCAGATTTCAAAGACATTCTATTGCTGCGAATGAAAGGGTCTCATTTAAGATATTAAAATCGTAAAACAGAATAGTTTGATAAGACTTTTATCAAATGTAAATAAGTCTGACTCAAAAACAGATAGTGAACACAGAACAGGGTTCTTAATACAAAAAAAAACGTTTTAATAAACAATTAAGCGTGCAAATGATCTTTATTTTAGGACAAAGATGTTGAAAGGTGACAAGTACATTCTTTACATTTAGTATCAGCAATTCTGTACTGTATAAGAGTATGAGGAATATTTGACGACCTTCTCAACAAAGACAAGAACTATTTTACAATTTTAAACTTTACCAGGGCCACAGAGATTTATTCATATAGTGGAATTTCCTTTAAAATGTATCAGTAATTCAGGGTCAATATACTCATTTAGGTATTGTAAATATTACTGTACAAATACTCACAAAATTCTAAAAACTTTTTAACATTTAGAATGATATAACATATATACCACCGTTTGCTTAACTATTAAGTACAATAATTAATAAGGGAAAAGCGATTTTGAAAAGAACAAAATTGGAAATGCTGCTTACCAAAGAAAAATAAATGTAAGGAAATGGCATAAGTATTCAGCAGATGGCAGCACTTTTCACGTACTTATTAAAATAATTCGATGATTGAGGCAAAAGTTCAATGCCCCAAAAGCTATCTGCTTATCCTTTCTACCAACCGCATGCGACAATTCACGATATCGATCTTGAACTCTTTGAAATGCCTGATAGCGTCTACTTTAAACTACCCTACCTATAAACCAACAATATTAACAGGCCCATACGCCGACAATTGCATAGGTGGACACATAAAATCCACAAACATCTAAAACGTTAAATATCATAACCAGCTGCGCTATAACTATAGGCATAATTTTTTTACATCATATAAATAATGGGGTCGGCCGAGCCCCCCCCCCCCACTACATACGTGCGTCATTAACCTACATAATTCACAAGAATATATTTCTTATGTTTAAAGCGTTAAATAAGCTTTGTATTAGACTCTCAAAAGGGGTTATTTTCACCTTCTAACGCTTAACAAAGTAAAACACCAGGAAGTTAGATGCTCTGTTCTTAATGCGTTAATGGAGCTATAAGGAAATGTTTTGATTATAAATTTTTCTTTAATTTGCATTAAAAAATTACCTTGGCAAACAAAATGAATACGTATATGAATGAGTGGATGGTTTCAGCATATATCCGAATCTAACACTAACAAAGATTCAACCACTTTAGTTTAAAAATTCATTCCTCTGTTTGTTACTTATGTAGAGAGTTTAAGTATCAATAAGTAACAACCTGGAATACTCGTGAGAGGGCGCTGTTCGATACTTATGTGGAAAGTTTAATCATCATTAGTTGGCTACCTGGAATGCCTGTGAGAGGACGCTGTTCGCTAATGATGTGGACATTTCACTGTAATGTGGCTGAGCTCTCAAACTCCTGTTTGAGCATTCTTTCCCCACATGTTTCTCTGCGTGTTTAATATTCCTGAAAATATAACTTTCCTTAAACTTGGTTGCAGTGTGTCTGCTAAAGTCGTGTAATATGGTCGTTGAACCCTAAACATAGGGCTTACTCGGAGAATAATGGTATCGTTAGAACCACAATTTTTGTGCTCCATATTTAAAATTGTTTTTAGGAAATTTTTTATGCTCAACTTAGCAAAATTTATTTTTCTTTTACATTTTTCTCGCATTTACTGAAATACAAAACTTATTTTCGGCCTGATAAGTCTGAAATCATGAATTGTGTTGAACCTGTAAAAATGAATTACATTTCTTAGGAAAATGTCGACTTTGCCTATGAAAGCTGGAAACTTATAGAAAAAATAATGATAGCGAAGCTGCGAAATCAAAGTATAAAACAGACTGTAAATCAAAAACGCTGAAAATAGGGGTAAGTCTGTTTTCATCTTCATAAATGTACAAGAATTAAGAAGAGGAATTTTGACAAGAGGCAGGGGCGTGTCCACCGTGGTGATGTGATAGCAGGCCTCCATTGGCGAGCTTTACCTTCTACAGCCTCCATTTTAACTTCTTCTCATTTTGACTCCCACTGACCTGAAAGTGGTATTTTTTCTGCCCCTAATTAAATATTTGCTCCTTTATGTCCCCAACAAATAACAAATCCTAGAAATGACATTGGTAAGAAGGATGGTGTTGGCTTCATATTTGTTTTTATATGGTTTAAATAGCTTGAAGAAAGGGCTTGTCTTGTAAAAATGCGAAGACTTCTTACTTCCTATTTGATTCATTTTCAAAAATTAGTTAGCCTCCCGGACGCATTTTCCATGGTTCATTTCAAAGTATAACATATTCCAAAAACTTTCGTGTTACAAACCAGACAGTACAAACATTGACGGTAAAAATCAGGCTTAAAAGTTATAAATTCTCTTTTCATGGTTTCAATAATAAATTCAATTATGAAAGAAACTTAACTTTTGTACGTGCGTTCTGTTTTCAAACGTAATACTTCAGCACGTTATTTGAGCGCAATACAATAATGCTATGAAGAGAGTTTTGTGCTAGCTGAGGATACGTTAAATATTCAGGTAGTAAAGATATTAAATATCGTTATATCGAACACACATGTTAGTGTTGTTACCTGTAATACAAACTATCCAGTGGCAAAATATGGCGAAAACAGTACATAGCGGGAAAATTAATTTTGACTGAACTCGATATGCCAAATTGGTAAAATTTGCTCAAGTTGCTTCACTGATAACTTCAAGGGGTTCTTCACCTAGTAACTGACTAAAACTAAATTTTCAGGTTGGAGTTAAGATGGTCTGTAAGCACGTCAAGATTCATCAAGACTGAATTTTATCTTCACACTTTTGTATATTCATTTATGTAATTCACACACACACACCCTTCTTAACCTCATACATACCAAATTTTAAACTTAAAGACCCCCATGAGGAATATGATTAATTAGAATATAGTTTCTCCCCCTAAAGCGGATTTTTTCGAAATTTGAGTATGTTATAGAAATAAAAATTCCTGTTCCACAGGTGCCAAAAACAACTTGGTATCATTTTTTCTCCAGGTCTTATCTTTCAATAACCATACTAATATGAAATTGAAAGTGGGTTGGTTGTTTGTAGTTAAGTACAAAGCTACACAAGGGGCTTTCTGTGCTTTGCCCACCATGACTATCGAAACACGATTTTTAGCAGTGGAAATCCACAGACATATTGCTGGGCCACAGTGAGGCAACTTGAAAGTGTTATAGAATCTCACAAAACTTAAACCGCTCACCAGAAGTCTCTATTCCACTTCTGTAATATCTCGTTAGGTGGACTAGGAGCAATTAATTAAAATTGAAGACCTTTGCAAATATGAGAATTTGTTTTAAAAATAAATTAGGTAACAAAATCAAATACTATACTGAAACTAAAGAATATTTCTTTATATAAATATGAAATAAAACTAATATATATATATATATATAGAACAAATATTTACAGAACAGGTAGGTTTTAACTTATAATTGTTTGTTTATTTTAAAGCAAAAATATATTAGGCTATCTCCTGTGTATACTGCAGGGAATCGAACTCCGAATTTTAGCGTTATAAATCCATAAACTTATCGCTGTCCCATCGGATAACCGACGTGTAATCACTAAATTGAATAAATAATACGTTAGGTCAGAAAATAAAAATAAAAATAAAATAACATTATATTATAGCTTAGAAACAAATAAAATTAACACAAATAAAAACCTTACATAATACATACAAAAACACATCTATTCAGTTTCAGGTTTATTCAAAAACTCCGTACGAATCCGTCGAATCCTTTTACACCAAACAAACAAATCTCGATATAATGGCCAGAGGTAACTAAATGTTCTCTCTACCATACAATTTTATAAACTAAATTTATTAGTGTTAAAAAATTAAGGAATAGAAAAATTAAAATAAATTTAAAACCTGATTTATTGTTATTATTATTTTATTATACCCTTCATATTTTATATATTATTATATTAGCAATGCGCGGTAGACCACTGACGGCGGTGGGCCGTGAGCAACTGTCCGTTTTGCCCATTGAATAAAATGGTCCTGTTCGGTAGCACTCAAGATGGCGGCACCATCAAAAAGTAAAGAAAAATTGTGTTGCCCGTAGAAAATATTTTACATTCCGTAATTATATCTCTTGAAAAACAAGAAGAAAAAACCTTTCTATGAATTTAGAATACTTTCGTTTTATTTCTGGAAAAGCAAATAAGAATAACCTAAACGTTGTCACGGTTAGTAGCTTAGGCGATCATGTAAGTCTAATTAGCTACTAATTAACAATTATATATTATAGCCAAAAATCTTCTGATGTTTTCAAAGAAGTCTTTGGTCAGAAGGTCTATATGAAACAGTAAAACCCGGAATTCAATCCTTGGTTTTCTCATTAAGTCGGCTAGTGAAAAATATATAACTACAGTACTAGAAATTATACTTAGGTATAGGCTATTAACCACGACATATGATTACCACAGCCTTATCGTAAATCTATACAAATATAATAGTACTGTCTGTTGTATGTCCGTGTAACTACTTCGCCCCCTGTAGATGGATCTTCACCAAATTTGACATGAAGGTTTGTTGGGTCCATGCGGAAATACATATAAATTTTCGGTTTCATATTTTGTGTTTTGTAGTTTTTATGGGAGGTATTGTGTTTTTTTTACAATTACATATAAGAGAAGCACCTTTTTATGTCCTAAGATAGATTTTCATTAAACATGAAATTACATAACTTCCATTCCAGGGGACGGGTATTCCAGCTAGTACTTAATAATTTAAGAATCCGAATTATGTTTAACGAAGATTAAGCGTTCAATCATGGCGGTATAGCGGCTAAAATTACTTGCTACGAATCTTAACTTGCCCAAAAAATTCAATATCTCGAGTAACCGAGACCTTTTTAGTAATGATACAAGGTTTCACTCAATTTTAAACCACACTTTCCATAAGACAGCAATAGTAACGTATGTGTATATATATATATATTTGTATATACGTGATTTGCAATAATTCTATTCCCGTTCTTGAAACGTTTTATTAGGTTTATATCGAACTTACAAAATATATT
Organism: Limulus polyphemus; assembly: GCF_000517525.1. Lineage (NCBI taxonomy): Eukaryota > Metazoa > Arthropoda > Merostomata > Xiphosura > Limulidae > Limulus > Limulus polyphemus. The sequence continues at coordinate 46,973 of NW_013667905.1, forward strand.
TTTACATGCTTATGCTGGAAACTTAAAAACATAAAATTAACTGTTCTGAGCATATAGAAGATTATGAGAGGTTATATCTTAGTTTGCTTTACAAATGCGAAAAGTGCGTATACATTGCAATATAGTAACTATATTATACATTTCAGTTGTTTCTTCCTCCTTGACTTGTCTATTAAATCCACGTGTTTTGATCAAGTTTCATTTTATCACGAGTCTACACAGCCACTTCATATCATCACATGATACGTCTATATGATTAACATTTTAATGCAGCCTTCAACTAACTTGTTTTTTCGTTTGCTACGTGATCAGTCCAAAGTAATTGTATTCTATAAAAATTCACGTGATTCTCAAAATATCGAGTTTCTGTAGAATGTACGAAACGACTCATTTAAATGATAACGCCAGAATATATTGTGAGTACACTGATTGATAATCCACCTGTATAAAGAAATATAGAGACTGGAAATATTGCTGTAGTATAGTTTTCAAACATCACATAGTTATAAGTGGTCTTACAACAAGCACATTTCAGTTATATTACCTTCTTTTTAGGTATTCTTTCACAAGTCAAAGTTCTTTGGGCCCGGCATGGCCATGTGGTTAGGGTGCTTGACTCACAATCTGAAGGTCACGGGTTCGAATCCCCGTCCCACCAAACATGCTCGCCCTTTCAGCCGTGGAGGCGTTATAAAGTGACGGTCAATCCCACTATTCGTTGGTAAAAGAGTAGCCCAAGAGTTGGCGGTGGGTGGTGATGACTAGCTGTTTTCCCTCTAGTCTTTCATTACTAAATTAGGTACGGCTTAGCGCAGATAGCGCTCTTGTGGCTTTGCGTGAAATTCAAAAACAAACAAAGTTCTCAGGGACTTTATGAATAAGAAAAATAGTAATTTTTTGAACAGTAGATTGTTTGAAGTTAAGCACAAAGCAACACATTGGATTATCTGTGCTCTGCCAACCACGTGTATCGAAACTCGAATTCTAGAGTTGTAAGTCTGCAGACATATCGCCGTACCACTGGGGGCTGGATTAAAGATTCCGAATGATTGATCAAACTGATGAAAATATATGACAACCTCAAAACATGAACGAGTATAAATGTAAGAACTACACTATACTGACCTCTAGAGTATAAATGTAAGAACTACACTATACTGACCTCTAGAGTATAAATCAGTATAGTGTAGTTCTTACATTTATACTCAAGAGGTGAGTATAGTGTAGTTCTTACATTTATACTCTAGAGGTGGAGTATAAATGTAAGAACTACACTATACTCACCTCTAGAGTATAAATGTAAGAACTATACTATACTGACCTCTAGAGTATAAATGTAAGAACTACACTATACTCACCTCTAGAGTATAAATGTAAGAACTACACTATACTCACCTCTAGAGTATAAATGTAAGAACTACACTATACTGACCTCTAGAGTATAAATATAAGAACTGCACTATACTGATCTCTAGAGTATAAATGTAAGAACTACACTATACTCACCTCTAGAATATAAATATAAGAACTACACTATATTGATCTCTAGAGTATAAATGTAAGAACTACACTATACTCACCTCTAGAGTATAAATGTAAGAACTACACTATACTGATCTCTAGAGTATAAATGTAATAACTACACTATACTGACCTCTAGAGTATAAATATAAGAACTACATTATACTGACCTCTAGAGTATAAATGGATATAAGAACTACACTATACTGACCTATAGAGTTAAAATTGGTGTAAGAACTACACTATACTGGCCTCTGAAATATAAATGTATGAGAGAACTACACTAAACTGGCCTTTATAGGATAAATGTGTGTGAGGACTACGCTAAAGTGACCTCTAGAGTACAAATGGGTATAAAAACAAACTGACCTCTAGAGTATAAATGTGTATAAGAACAGCACTAAACTGGCCTCTAGAGTATAAATGTGTATTAGAACAACACCAAACTGACCTCTAGAGTATAAATGTGTGTAAGAACTGCACTAAAGTGGTCTCTAACTTCAAAAATATATATAAATATCTATTGGATAATATTCTATGTCAGCAGCCTGGCTACGACTCTAAAACTTAGCATTACTCGATACTTGTATATATTGTCCTTATCCGTATAACTTGAAAGCCTGTACAGTATCTTACATGCAACTGATTTTGTTCATACAGAAATACTTTAATAATATTTCATGAGAAATAGGAGAATCAATGTGTATATGAACAACAAACAAGAATTAACACATAAAATGTTACTACAGTGTGAAAAGGGGTAAACATTTCTCTTTTTTTTTTGTTGCATATGTATATATTGCTTTTCTGTTAAATGATCTATTTGAGAGTTGTGATCAACTAAATGAGCGATCGTTTGGATAAAGTGTGATAACTTATATATTGTGTGTATGTCTTTTATTATATACCATTATGCATTTTACAGAGGTTGAGTACGTCATATTAAAACGATTTTGGAGCTTCAATCCGTCGTTACAGTCCATGTCACCACGTTCGGCCATGCTATATCTGACGACCGTACATCTTGACAATAGTCCTGCAGCATGGTTTCCATTATAAAGATCTTCGTCGTAAGCACACCACACTACGTCTCTCTGATGACTTTCTATAATCCATCTAGGCCCGCATGGCCAGGTGGTTAAGGAGTTCGACTCGCAATCTGCGGGTCGTGGGTTCGAATCCCAGTCCCACCAAACATGCTCGCCCTTTCAGCCGTGGGGGCGTTATAATATGATGGTCAATCCCACTATTCGTTGGTAAAAGAGTAGCCCAAGTGTTGGCGGTGGGTGGTGATGACTAGCTGCCTTCCCTCTAATCTTACACTGCTAAATTAGGGACGGCTAGCGCAGATAGCCCTTGTGTAGCTTTGCGCGAAATTCAAAACAAGCTATAATCCATCTAGTGAGCGAGAGCAACAGTTTCTCAGCACCCACTTCATCAATCCAATTGCACAGAAATCCATAGGCACTGTGTCCCTCGACTTGTCTGGTATGCCATTCTACGAAATAACAGGAATAAATATTTCATCCTCCAACTGTTTGAAGTATACAATGATTGAATGCAAGCAACTTGTGCATACATGGTTTGTGTTGCTTTTCCTTCTTTATTATGTTGCATACTATTGCTTAGAGCACGAGATTACTTTTACCACTGAACTTTGTATTTATGGATTATCACCTGTTAGAAGATGTTACACTTTGTTTACCACTACCGGGGTACGACTTCTTTCATGTATCTTTCTATATATTCCTGATGCCCAAAGTTGATCTAGATTATTTTGTTTCTCATCGTCATTAAGTACAAGTTGGAAGTTCTAAGTCTATGATCAATCAACATCTTTATAATATGACTATCGAAAAGGGCAGCAAAAGATTATCAGTTTTCTTTGTTCTCAATAGTAAATAATATCTATTACGCCTGAGCGAGTTGCAGTAACATACAGAATCCGGTGTTACGTCCCTGTTAGTTTGTTAATTTCCGGTATAAATTCTTTCCGAGGAACTTCAGCGATACAAGTCCTTTGTAAAATAAAAATAGTTTATTCTTTTTCGATACAACTTTGCAATACACAGAATTTCCACAGTCACTTTAACTTAACTACCTTTATAAACACACGCTATAATTCACACCCTTTACTTACGGTACCTACTGTTGGCTCGACTCAATTGTCTGTCTATGCAATTCTATTTTTTTTCGCTGGCTTTATTTGCCGGGCTTATACACTAAAAAAGAGGGCGCCTGGAACAAACTAGAGTTGTGCCAGTTCCTTCGAGAAACTCCAGCGTGCATGCTCCCAGCGTTGCGTGACTTCCACTGTTGTAACACCGGATTGAAATGATTAACTACTGTAATTTTCTTTACTGGCTGACATAACGTTGTCCAAGTGGTACAGCTGATTAATATTGTAAGAGAACAAAGGTCAAGAGAAGACACTGTCTACTGGACATTGAAACTGAGCTTATCTGTTGAATTCAAGTGTATTTTCGTGGTTCAGTTATACTACGAGATCATCGACTGCAGATTGTACTTGAAAATTATTGTGATTTAGTTTTACAAAAATCATTCTCGAGAATGTGAATTTCATAAGGTTTTGGGAGTAAGAACAACCTGATAGACAAACGCCACACACACCAGGAAAACTCGACTATCAGATTTAGATTACTCTCCTTATTTCCTGAGCGAATCTGCTATTACTTGCGGATCTAACTATCTTATACTTTATGGAAAATCTCTTTTTACCTGAAAATACTACAAGTAGCCAGGAAAAGGAAATTTTAGTGTCGTGATCTCATGATTTATCGTGGAGTTTCTGTATTGATAACGTGTGTGTATCAGCACTTTTTGATCTCTTGTATTGCAAATACTTTATAGGAATGCTTTTTATGGTTAGAATGGTATTGTTACGCCTCTGTTCGTTTGTTAATTTTCCGTAAAAATTCTTTCCAAAGAAACTTTAGCTATACAAGTCCTTTCTTAAATAAAACTAGTTTATTCTTTCTCAATACAACTTTGCAATACACTTAAACAAACGCTATAATTCACAACGAACGATTCATGCACTTGACTCAATTGTCC
>NW_013667905.1:52472-53604 GCF_000517525.1 Limulus polyphemus
GCGGTATTATATACAAGAATACCGCACATCTTGTAAACACTCGAGGCTTCACGAATGGACATGGATTTTCTAGAAGCTCATGACATGTTACTAGCATCACATGACTTCCGCTATTGTAACAATATTTACTGGGCATAGAATAACGAGAGGAAGAGAGTTTACTGGCAGAGAGAGACGATTGTACAGGAAAGATGTCCAGTCTAGGAGAAGTGTGCTCTCCTGTACATAGGATTTCCACCCATGTTGTGAAGATCTATGACTGTGGTGAGCCTGCAATCACTGATTCAGGGAAATATGCTTGAATCAGGAGAACCTAGGCCACTCGAGCAAACAGTAATCCTGTGCTCAATAGTTATAGGATGTCACTGCAAATTAGCACATTTCAAAATGTTAGAAAATAATTTCGAAAATGTGAAAAAATATATAAACCTGTCAATCGATACTTTTAAGTGATATAGAAAAAATTATTCTCTGGGGGATTAATATTTACTTTTACCCCTAAAACATTGGAGTTTCATGATTATTTACTTCGGTTTGGGTTGTTAAAGACCTCAAGAATTGTGTGATTAATCCAACACCACATACAAACTTTGACAATGAATGTACATATATTTCTAGTATAGGTTTGAATGGATTATGTGTATAATGTTGCATCAGCAGAGGTCACGTGACTAGCATCACGCCACGTCCTTTTCGAACATTCAGGTCCCTTCCTTAAATCTTGGGATCTTTCTAAATATAGTGTAGTCTTGTATATATAAGACGGTCACAAAGCGATGACAACAATGTATTGAGTTATGGAACTGCGGACAGAGAGAATATTGTTGGGCACGTGAGACGTTCGTTGTGAATTATAGCGTTTATTATAGAGCGACTGTTGAAATTAAGTGTATCGCAAAGTTGTATTCAGAAAGAATAAACCAGTTTTATTTAAGAAAGGTCTTGTATCGGTAAAGTTTCTTCGTTAGGAATTTTTACGGAAAATTAACTAACGAACGAAGATGTAACAAATTGGTGTCAGAGAGTGGGACGAAAAAAAATGGAAACGAGAAGCGGCAGCTTAGCAGACTTGATGGCAGCAATACAAGAACAGCAAAAGAAACAAGAAGAACGAGAAAATAAACAAGAAAAG
>NW_013667905.1:54528-62888 GCF_000517525.1 Limulus polyphemus
CCAACTTATGAAGAGTTGCCTGAGAATATGTCAGAGTTTGTGAAAGTGTTATCGGAATAGATGGATGATATTCACCATCAAGTGCATTCAAACTTGAAAACGTCTGCTGATTCGATGAAGCTATCTTATGATAAGAGATCTACTGAAGTCAACTTTGAATCAGGAGACAAGGTGTGGTTGTATAATCCCAGGAAGACCAAAGGAAAGTCTCCTAAGTTGTCTTCTCCATGGGAAGGCCCATATGACATAGTGGATCGTCTCTCAGACGTGACTTTCTGGATAAAATGTGGTCGGCGAGGTAAGCCAAAAGTGTTGCATGCCAACAGGCTTTGGCGTTATCATGGTCCAGGACATTTCAGTTGGGACAAAGTGAACAACAGAACAAATGATGCTGCTGAAGACGTGTCACCTGAAAAAGCCACTGTCAAAGAATAAACTCTACTCAGTTTTGAGAAGGGAAACAGTGAAGCTCTTGATGAAGTTACTACCACTGATGCGACTGTTATCGACGATAGGACATTTCCTGATGAAGCAGATGAACCCCCATATGAAGCAGAAGCCAACGAGACAGAGACCAGTACGGAAGAAGATACATCTCGTAAAATTAAGAGACTTTGTTGAATTGTAATTTTATGTTTGTAATTCTGTACATTTAATCAAGTTGTTGTTAATTGTTATTGGTTTAATGTAAGTGGCTATTGTTCGGGACGAACAATACTAAGGAGGGGCAGTGTTGCATCAGCGGAGGTCACGTGACTAGTATCACACCACGTCATTCTCGAACATTTACGTCCCTTCCTTAAATCTCAGGACAGAGAGAATATTGTTGGGCACGTGAGACGTTAGTTGAAAATTATAGCGTTTATTATAGAGCGACTGTTGAAATTAAGTGTATCGCAAAGTTGTATTCAGAAAGAATAAACCATTTTTATTTAAGAAAGGTCTTGTATCAGTAAAGTTTCTTCGCTAAGAATTTTTACTGAAAATTAACCAACAAACGGAGACGTAACAATAAGTTTAACCCTAAACAAGCATTAAGGAAATTAAGCAAAAACAAGGATGTTGTAATCACTAACCCTGATAATGAGAATAAGGTAGTCATCTTAAGCAAAGAATAATACAATAATAAAGTTCTTGAAATTATAAATGATATTACTAAATTTTGCATTTTAGAAAAAAAATATCCAAATGAATCTAGAGAAAATAAGCCGAGTAGCTATTTTTGAAGTTAAGAAAAAGAAAGTTATAAATAAACAATTATTTGAGGAAATAAGACCAACTGGTTCACATGCTAGCATCTTGTATGGATTATCAAAAATAGAAATAAGTAAATTGTCCTTTCAATACCTATCATATCTAACATCGGATGTTATAACCATAAACTATCAAAATCTGTGAGTAATGGCTTAAATGAATTTGTATGTAATGTATATACTTTGAAAGACAGTTTGATATTGTTGACAACGTCAAAGAATTAAATTTGGATCATGATCTGGTAATTACTAGCTTTCATGTGGAATCACTATTTACTAATATATCATTGGATGGTATCACTGAATTATGTGTAAACTTGATTTCTAGTAACGAAGATGTCCCCTGATAGAACAATGACAAGTTTATGGATTTACAAAGCTAAAAACCGGAATTCGATTCCCAGCTATATGGATAGCCCAGTGTATGTGGCTTTGTTGTAAAAAACAAACAAACAAGAATGAATGTGGTTTTAATGGTTGTATTTCGTAAACTATGTGAAATAACAACTAAAGAGTCGCATTTCTTGTTTAATGGAATGGTATATGATCAAATAAATGGAGTTAGCATGATGGTCTAGTTTAGTTGCTTTATTAGCAAATGTATTTATGAGTTATCATGAAAAGATATGGCTAAAAGAATGCCCTAAAGAATTTAAACCATTGTTATATAAAAGATAGGTGGATATTTCTATTACTGTCAAACTGAAGAACTGATAAAGAAGTTTCTTAAATATCTAAATAAAAAAATATAGAAATATTAAATTCACCATGGAAAAAAAGACTTATCTATCGTTCGTGGACATCCTGGTCATCAAAAAGGAGTGGGAAGTTTGAAACTGGAATTTATCATAAACCTACTTTTTCAGGTTTATATTTCAACTATAACTGTTTCATACTGAATAAATGTAAAGAAAATGTTATTAGAATTTTGGTGTACAGAGCTCATAAACTTATCAGTAATATAGAAATATTTAAAATACAAATTAGTAAGGGACATCCCATTGAGCTTATACATCAGCACCAGGGAAAGAGTGGAAGCAGTGTCTGCTGCAACATACTTTGAAATGTTTACTTCTAATCAGCTGTCAGAGAGGAATGATCCTGCAGTGGCAGCCATATTATCAATTCCACTGATGGAGAGTGCAATGCAAGTACCTCTATTACACTGGGCTAGACTTAATCAGAGAGTTAATAACCATCCATCTTCACTGGACAGAAATGCATTGCAGCTACACTGGTCTCCACTGAGTACATGCCACAGTAAGTCCGCTCATGAGGCATGTGCCATTACAAGGGTGCATGCTGCCACAAGGTGTTCTTATGGAATACACAGTGTAGCCACAGCTAATGTCCCCGACTGGACATTATTCAGGATGGGAAGAATGAAGCACTTGCTTTGCTTATGGACTGATGGGATACTGGTGATGGAATTTTTCATATTTTGCCAAGTAGCAAAGATTACAGAGTTATCAGTTCCAGGTGAAAGTTCAGAAGCTTTCATTCAACCTATAATTTCAGTACATTACTAAGTAGCAAATTAGGCAAAGGAACTGTTAGTGGCTGTTGGAATAGCAGGTCCAGTATTACAACCAACAAGCTGTAGGCAGTGTGACAAATGCTCGTGAAAAGTAAGGCTTGGCCAACCGGTTTGGAGAGCACAGCAGGCAGTTGCACCAAAGTGTTTAGTGGTCAGCCCATTTCTGTCAGAAATGGGTGGAGCTTGGTATGTGCTGATAAAGGTACAAAAGTGAGAAGTTGAGTTTCTGATGGACACAAGATCACTGAGTACCCTAGTGAACCTGGCAATATTTCAAGTTGTCTGAATCAGACCACCAGTATGACCATGAATACTGACTCCATTTTAGTGAATGGCAAAAGATTAGACATTAGAGTAAAAGTGGATCACTGGCTCTGTCTAGGACGTATTGCCCCAAACACAAAAGTAGTAATTTCCAATCTTTGGTCTGTAACTGGCATCCCTATGATGAATGTATTGAAGAGTTTGTACATCAGTTTTGCATATGCAATGAATGAGTTGATGTTACATGGGAAAGTCATCCAATGCCAAACAGATAGTGACCAGGAACAGCAGATTGCACTAGAGTATGTAGCAATAGGAATAATAGTACCTCTATATACTCAAATATATTTCATTGATTTAATCCAGAAAAGGTACAATCCATTGGTGTCATGCAATGTGGTTCTAGAAGTCCTGTGTGAAATAAACTGATCCACAAAACAAGGGATGGAGTCCCACTGTTGCTTTGTAACTATCAATGATTAGCTATTCAGCTGGATACTGGAATGGTTATAGGCCTGGTAAGCAATGTGGAAGTAGCCAATACTAGGATTAACATTAGGATTGCATCCATAGCACCAAGTCCAAAAGTAAATATGAGGCTAATGCACATCTAAGGTCAATGGTTGACCATTGTGCTAATAATCTAGACCCAATACAGTGAAAGCAACTCAGTTACTTGTAAATGAATAAGCTAAAGTATTTGTAGAACTAGATGGCCAATTGTGTCGAACAAGAGTGTCTCAGCATCTTAAAGACACAGGTGATGCACATCCAATAAAGCAACCATTGTATTGACTTCCTTGGAGCACTAGGGGGTCGTGACCACTAAAATATGGTAAATACTTCACAGCAAGATAGAGTGCTTAGTAATCTCCAATGATTGTTAGGAAGAATGGAGGTATGCCAAGGTGCTGTGCTGATTTCATATGGATAAATGTGGTGATTCACGTTGATGCCTTTCCTTTACTGTGAGCAGATGGATGTCTGGATGCATTAGGAAGTTCACATTGGTTCAAAACTCTGGATTTGGCATCCAGATACTGGTAAATCGAACTGAAAGATTAAAACTGGACCAAGACTGCTTTTATGACGAGAGACAGCTTCTATTAATTCTTCATCATCCCATTTTGTCTGTATAATGCACAAACTAATTTTGACCAACTGATGGAGTTTGTACTTAAAGGACTTTGATGGGAAACATTCCAGTCTATGTTCATGATGTTTTGGTGTTTGGTCACACCTTTGAATCTGCATGTATGAAACAAACAAATGTCAGACTTAAAAATGAAACCAGTAAATTGGTTGCTCATGTGAAAATTGAGTAGAGCTTCTCTGCCACATTGTGGGGAGAGATGGGGTCTTGACGGACACAGCTAAGATAGCAATGTTAAGAGACTGGCCTCGACCCATGATGAAGCAAGAAGTTTGTAGTTTCTTTGGTATCACATTCTATTACCAATGATTTGTCACAAACTTCTCAAAAATGGCATCGATATTGTTATCTCTCAAAAAATGGGGAAGTACATTTTGCTTGGAGTGAGGAACGTGATCAGTCATTCTAATCCTTAATGTTTGCTTCGGTGGATACTCCAGTGCTGGCCTATCCATATCGAGACTGTAAGTTTCTGTTAGACACTGATATCGGCAACAACAGAGTTGGATCAGTGTTATCACAGTTGCAGAATGGAGTAGAATGGATAATTGCATATGCTATTCTACACTCGTGGCTCCTGAATGCATATTTTGTTCAACAAAGAATTAACTGCTGGCAGTTGTTGTCTTTGTAAAACACTACTGCCACTACTTGTATTGTAGAAGTTCATCATTTGGGTTGACCATGCTTCATTGAAGGGTTAGTAAACTTTAAAATCTGGATGGTATGATAGGATGTTGGATAAAACGTTGCAAGAATATGACTTTGTCATAGTTATCACTGAGGACCTCAACACTGAAATGCAAATGGACTATCTCACCACATTTTGAGACCTTGTCTATTTGTGGAATTTCCTGACCCCGAGCACTTTATTGAAGCTAACATGATGTTTGTTTTAGCTGTAGTGAATGCAAATCATAAGATAGAAGACTCCACTAGGAGGTGGATGTTGAGGTTAACACTTCAGGAGTTCAATGACGAGTAATTTAAGTAAATTGGCCTAGTATGTTTGCTCTTTGCTGTCCAACAAGGTCATGCCCAACCAGCACTAGTAGGGGAGTTTAATATGTATTCATTTAATCTGTGACAACAGTACAAGCAATTACAGGTACAAGAAGGTATGCTGTACCACTGCTATCAGCCCTGCTGCAGTTTGTAGTCTCTGAAGCTCAGCATCAAGAAATACTCTAGATTATGCACAACACAAAGACTGGGGTGCCCCAGGTGTAACTCACACTTTTGAGGCACAATAACACACATGAATCAATTATACAAAACTTATTGGAATAAATATGACGGAAATGACAGGAAAACAAAGTGAGTATTGAAACAAAGGATATGATCTAGAAGTTAAAAATTGAAGAATGTAATGCTAACTATAGTGAATAACCTGAAATGTATTATCGGAAAATATAACACACTTGTTAATTTCATTAACATTGAAAGAATGTTTCAATTTCAACATTGAGTTATTCTGCAGATGATGAATTTTTCATGGAAGAGATAACAGTAACAAACAGACTCACACTATGGTGAATTAGAGAAAAGACAGTTTTACGTGTTTTAAAAAACACAGCGTTTTCTGACGGTTCTAATACAGTTTCACCTGATATTTCTCATAAGCATTGTGCAAGGATATTTTGACTTGATCAAGTTGAAATACTAATCAGTTGGTGAAATTATCAGTAGTACATGAAATTTACAAACAATAACTTAGCTATCATAACAAATATATACAAATGGTATTCCCAATGTTTTATTTAGTAGTGATAAGAATGTTTTCAATCATACAGATTGAAATATTTTTTAATAAACAAATAGTTTTACTGGATATTTTCTTAATGCTATTATAATACAAAGTCCAGTTTTGGAGCATGAAGATGCAAGCTCTATGGGGCATGGCATAGCCTGGCTGTTAAGACAATCGACTCGCGAGCTTTCGGTCGCGGGTTTAAATCCATTCACTGAACAAGTTCACCCTTTCAGCCAAGGAGGCATTATAGTGTGAGAGTTAATTTCATTAATCGTAGGTAAAATAGTAACCCAAGAAGTAGTGGTGGATGGTGTTCACTAGCTGATTTCCCACTAATCTATCAGTTCAAAATTGGGGATGACTAGCACAGATATTCCTCGACTAGCTTTGCATATAATTCAATAAAACAAACAAAAAAGAAGCTTTATATGTTATCAAAGTGTTCCATAAATGGGTGAAGATTCCTAAGAATAGGCTAAAGGTCAAAAGGGAGATTATCATCGCCTAATCCAAGTCAGATTGACTGTGTAGGATCCAACAAATCTCGACCCGCCATTCCTTCCAACTGGATCTGTGCTTTGTCTACATACCAACCATATGATTAGCACCAGAGAGACAGCAATGCCAAAGGTTACTGGCCAAATGAAAACCCAGAGAAACCAGAGATTGAAAGATCTCGAGTTTTCTAGTGAGTTTTCTCACCATGTTCTACAGGTGAGAATGGGCGTGAGTTCTGTAGACATGTCAATTGATCATTACATAGTTCCTGGACATAACAAAGTCTTATGATCCTTTTTGAACTTATACATATGGCTGAGCCTTTCACCAATCAGAACTTTTCCAACAGTCTCTCTTTCATTGATTAGCAAGTGAATTTTCTGTCTCGCCTTATTATGAGAGCCATATGATTACAGAGATGAACAGTTCACAGTTTTCTAGCTTTGAAGTCACTGAGTTCCTGCAGGATGCACAAGACTTATTCTTGAGCAAGAGAGCCCATGAGACTGCCTAAGATGGAATATCCAGGTCTGGTTTAACTTACAAAGTGCCCGAGCCAATGGATGAAGATTTGTTGCTAGCAGATGCATCTGACATGAGAGAGCTTGCAGCTTCCAAGGTAGGGTTGGCCCTGCAATCTCTAGGGGTTATTTTACCACCATCAATGGCAGAGAATCCCACCAGTGCTTAGGGGAGCAGTGTCCATATACCAAAGGACTTAACAGCTCCAACAACAGCCACAACTTTGGAGAAATATATCCTTCAAGCTGCCAGCATCTTTCATTTTTACTACTTCTGAAACCACTAAAGGAGATGAAGCTTAAGTATCCATAGAGGCCAGTGATCTCTCTCTTTGGGGAATGTGCCATAACCACCTGAAGATGGTATCATATGTGCATACACATCTGAAGGAATCAAAGCTTAAAAGAGGCTTTCCCAAAGGGTGCCCAAGTCCCAAGAAGGTAGAGATGTGGCATAGTCTAAGACAACTAAATACTGGAAGACTATGACAAGTCGCCCAGATGAGCCAGCCAACTCATGGACCAATTCCATCTGTCAACAGGGACCAGAACATTTACAACTGGTCACCAGTAAGACCTATGCAGTCGTCATGAGCAAAAAGCCACCAAAGAAAAACACTGGTACCTATCCCAGTAGATGATGATGAATGGAAAACTCCCAGAAAAATCATCAAATGTAATAACATACCACTCAATACTCGAGTATATTGCAATGCTGAAAATGCATTGCCAGAAAATGGTCATCAAATGGACAGAGACACTGAATCTGTAAAACAAAGAGAAAGATTGGCTGAGGTGAAGGGTAAGCCTTCCAAGGCAGTATGAGGAGGAGGTGCAGTGCCTGCAGGTTAGGCTTGCTGGCACCAAGAGACCCTTAGTAAAACCTAGGATGATCTGAAGGCATCTACAGTAGCCAACTACTAGGCAATGGCAGCTCTAGAGAATAAGTTGGTATGGTTGATGCGAGGAGTGATGCCTCAAATGGTTTTTGGGGAAAGTGTATTCTGTATTGTCACGGATTTATTATTATACATTTATTTTAATATCGATGTTTGTTTAAATTACATTTATATTGAGAAATGTACATAACTTATACTGTTAAATATTGTTACGTCTCTGTTTGTTAATTAACTTTCCATAACTTCGTTCCGACGAAACTTTAGCGACACAAGTCCTTACTTAATAAAACTGGTTTATTCTTTCTGAATATAACTTTACAATACACTTAATTTCAACAATCGTGCTAAAACAAACGCTATAACAACGAACGTGCTCAATAATACTCTCTGACTGCAGATCAATTACTCATTGTCTACACACACATTATTCTGTCACGTTGTCACCCTCTTTTATATACCAGACTACCCTATATCTGGTAAAT
>NW_013667905.1:63888-65312 GCF_000517525.1 Limulus polyphemus
AATACATAAAACCAATTATTGAATGCGCCTGTACAGCTTAGCCAAATGTCTTCAAAACACACACAACTAAACAACAGAAAATGTAAAATGTATACCAGCTAAAGCATACAGAATTCCACATTCAACGAACACAATGTTTATCCACAATTATTCATACACTCCGATACTGTCTGACAGACTCCTAAATAACTCTCTTCAATACTACAAGAAAAACATGGGTAAAAATGAACTGATGAGCAACTTAGAAAGCTACGTCATACACGATAAATCTAGTCCTAAGTACCTCTCTCCGCTAAGTATCATTAATATCAAACGTTAATAGGCCGCATAGCGCTAGGCAAACTTAATCTTAGATGCAGACATAGCTCTAAAAAGGTATTTATGTGAAAACAGAATTGTGTGTTTGTGAAAACGTGCACAAAGTGGAACTGTATAGTAGGTACAGGACTGAAAGTGCAATCGTAAATTAGTGAAGCATGGTGAAAGCTTACAAGCTAATATTAGCCCATGAAATGGACATGTCCTGAAAAAGGTTTATTAAACTAAAATAATTGCGGATATTCATCAATATATTAATATACCGTGTGTAATGCAACAAAGTAAGGAGACGTTACTTAAGAATCAGTGAAAAAAACACAAAAAAAAACAAAGTAATAGAGTTTATACCGACTTTCCGGTAGTGAAAAAAAAAAGAGGTATACAAAGCATCTGACCTCCCAGGTCCTGAAAACGGACCAAACTCCAGACTCAGAAGTTCCTAAGCCTGGATAGTTTTGGCTACTTCGTCTACGGGGTGCGTGTACAAAAACGACAACCTAGAGAAAGAAAAGGAGCAAACAAAAGACTTGTTCTGCTCAGTGGTTAAAGTTCAACGTTATTCATACTGATGAGGAAATAGAAAAAAATTGCGGTATGACATACCAGGAAAAATATATACGTATTGCAGCAAAACACCCTATTCACAATTCTTTGTTTTTTCACAAAAATATGTTTGGTCTTAGCGCCTCCGCAACTATATATATATATTATGTGGTGCTTTCAATGAAGTATGATATGCAATAAATAATTTGAAACACACACAAGTTACATCGTTGTCATATTTAGCAGCAAAAGTGCCACTGCTTGTCATTTACTGTTTCCGTTACATTTGGAAAATGTTAATATGAACATAAAATAAACGTTGAATCATAAGTCCCAGTAAACAGCAATAGGCATAAATATATGCAACAAATAATTTGATGACGAGAAACCCACTTTGAGACTAATAATGGTTGGAGACAGCTTGAATGGGTAATGAAGAAAAACTTTAATATAAGTTTAACACAACAGCAAATATACAACGTTTCGACAAGATTTTGATGATGAAAAAACGTTGTCGAAACGTTGTATATTTGCTGTTGTGTTAAACTTATATTAAAGTTTTT
>NW_013667905.1:65322-81274 GCF_000517525.1 Limulus polyphemus
AAAAACTTTAATATAAGTTTAACACAACAGCAAATATACAACGTTTCGACAACGTTTTTTCATCATCAAAATCTTGTCGAAACGTTGTATATTTGCTGTTGTGTTAAACTTATATTAAAGTTTTTCTTCATTACCCATTCAAGCCGTCTCCAACCATTATAAATATGAACAATGTTCGTATACGGTTTATATATCCATTTCAGGTACGTTCTAGTATGTGATTCCAGGATTTCTAGACACTCTATGTAATTTTTGTTTAATACATTTTATGATCGTATCATGGAGTTAATTATTGACATATATATAAAATAATTAATGTATGAATCGAATACGAAATTATATAAAAATCTGCTTCTGTTACGTAACCATAATGGTTATTGTGGCGGAGAGTATAACTATTTAAATAGATATCTTATTACAACCTAATTTGCAAATAGGCCACTTTTATTTTCACAATTTCAATATTATTTAAAATATTAATTAACTCAGTCATTCTATTAGCTTAATCTAATAAAAAAAAACTTATATACTAATTTCGTTAAGCGTTTTACATTTTGTAGAAATTACACTTTTAAGGAGGTAACTCAGTAAATGTAATGGCAGCACGTGACTACGGCTTTCATATCTACCGATAGAAACACGAACAGTTGGCGAGTGTTGCAGTGTAAGTGTGGATTAGATGTGTTCCATTGTATTGTATGTTATATTATAACTATTTAATCTAAATTATATTAAGATTAAATTTTTTATCCAAAAAATTAGGATAAATCACTTTTTTGTAGCTTCACATCATGTGTATTTTTGAAGAACTAATCAAATCATCTATTGAAATTTTTTGAGTATTACTACTAGTAGTACCAGGTACATTTCTACAAAAGTAAAAGTACAACTTTTTAAAATTTTAAACTTAACAGTATCGAATCAAAACTATTTCAGATGTTTTTACAAGTTCTACTACTAACGTACACTGTGAATTTAATCGTGTAATTTTAATAGTAGTAGTAGTACTACTACTACTACTACTATTAACATTACAAATTACACAATTAAATAGTAGTACTAGTAGTAGTTGATACCTGAATTATCAAATGGCATAATTAATTAATTTTGAAATTTAGAAGTTAAAAAATCTAATTATAGAGCTTTTAAAAACATTTTTTAGAAATTCCTGAGAGTGAAAACTTTTTTGGGAGATTACAAATTACAAGTTTGTATAGTGTTCTAGTACTACAGACTTCAGTCTAGCATATTGTCACTGTCATATACAACTAAGAAAATAGAATGTTAGAAAATAAGCTTCAAAACTGTCATTTTATCAACATCATTCTGCTTTTTCATTAGAAATAGGTATCTGCACCTCAAAGATTTATTTTTTTCCACTAGTAGATTGCAGATTGATGCAGCCATATTTTTATGTGCAGATTGAACTTTGAGTTTGAAGATGATGGTTGACTGTTGTGGGAGAGGGAGGGAGAAGTGACCTCAATGTGCTAAATGGCATTTTATTATCATTCTGGATTTTGTATTTAAGCATAGAAATTTCTTTACGTGGAGTATTGATGTTCAATTTTGGTATCTATTATAGAAATGATATTGAAAGACTGAAATATTTTACCAATAAACAATTTAAACAATACAAAAAAAATATTTGAGCTATAAAGAATAATATACTTAACTAATTAGGTGTTTAGCTTTATCTTACCTTCAAGGTTTTAAACTAACTTGGTTTGGACATTTGTTAGAAAAGCTTGTAATTATTCCATTCTAAGTTACTTTTTTGCTTACGCTTTGTGTTAGTTATGTATCCCCAACATTTAGTAATTGAACATACTTTAAAACAAACAAGCCAAAACCCTTAAGCCTATCAAGGTCACCCTGTCAACAAACTTTAGGACCAACAAATCAAGTTAAATAGCATAATGTTAAAGGAAAACAAGGGAACTTTTGGGATATCTAGGTCATCCCATCCACTAAATTAAACTAAACACAAACTCCAAGCCAACCTTATCATTCAAATATTTATCAAGCTTTCCATTTAACTCTTAAATTAACTGTATTCACCATATCTGAAGGCAACCTGTTCCAAAGGCCAACCACCTTGTTAGAAAAATAAAGCTGTCTTAGCTGAAAATGACTCCTACCCTACCAAAAATTGTCCACTAGTCTTACCATCTTTATATTAAATACAAAAAAGCTGATGCATTAAGACTATCAAGTCCCTTACTGATCTTCAACATCTCAGCCATATACCCTCTGACGTTTTTTTATTTTTCTAAGAGAAAATAAGTTCAGATCTTAAATTATCCTCATATGATAACATTTTCATCTAATATATCATCCTAGTAACCCTTCTCTGAACCCTTTCAAACAATTCAGTGTTCTTTCTAAGGTAGGAATCCAAGACTGAAAACAGTACTCCAAATGTGGCTTAATCAGTGACCCATACAATGAAATTATAACCTCTTTATACTTGTATTCAGTACTTCTGTAGTTAAAAACTAAAATCCTTTTCATTCTGCCACTAGCAACAGAATATTGCTGGATGGTTTAAGAAACTGATCAGTCAGAATGCCAAGATTATGTATTTCCTGCATAACTGTTAAGGTTATTCCCAACAAAAGTATACTCATAATTCAAATTGTAATAACCCCAATGTATAACTTGCATTTATTATAATTAATGGTTATCTGCTATTTATTCACCCAACTCTCAAAATAATATAAATCCTGATGTAAAGCAGCATCCTCATAGTCATCAACACCTAAAACTTTTAATACCATCAGCAAATTTAAATAATTTATTGACCATTACTTCATCTACATCAACATTTTTTAAATTGGGGGCCTGTGAGTCAACTCAAAAATTCAAAGAAATATTTTTTAAAATATGATTTATAGATTAGAAAATATTTTGTAAAATTTTGGAATACAGCTTTTTATGTACACAGAATCTTTTTTTAAAAACAAAAAACATTGATAAGCTTAGGAATCTATGAAGAAATTTTAAATTGAAAAGGGTCCTTTGGTTACTAAAGTTTGAGAACTGCTGGTCTTTGTTGTTGATGTAAACAGTGTTTGAAATAAGACTGGGTTGTTCAACAGACAACCTTTGGACCAATTATGGTTATCTGTAATAAACTAGATATCCACACTTGAACGAACAGGTTAGTTGACAGATAAAAATTACAAACTTGATGTTACACCTTCCTAAGTCAAATATTATACTAGAAAGCTTATCAGTTGGTAGAAAAACACAATTTTTATCAAGGAACTTCTTGAGCAAAACATGACCCCTTTTTCTTCAAAAAAGTCCACTTTTCCAGGAAATTTGACACATTGTTTAATGTTTGTTTTCACTGTATTCCTGATCAGTCTTCTCTTTTTTTTTTTTTTTCAAAGACTTCGTGTCTGTTTGGTCTTGATTGCTCATCTTTGATGCAAAGTTAAAGCAAAAAAAAAGCAAAGCTTGTTTAGCCATTCCAGATTATAACTTGCATCAAAAATAGTACAACACTAATGTACCAAAACATGCAAAATGTAAATGGCTGAAATGAAAGTGGCATAATCAAAATCTTTTGAGTGGAGATCTGTTATTAGTTGTAAGTTGTGACAAGTTTGAAAGATGTTATAATGAACACTTATTGGTAAACAGTGCATGTAGTCTTGATGATTACGTCTGTGTGGAAATCAGAACACAGTGCACATAGACATATGTAATATATATAGTTCTTGGAACATGCCAATATAGGCTAGAAGCCTAGACTGCCGTAGGATTGGGCTATGTTACCGTTGCCCTACAGATAACATATTGGTACATTTGAGTTGTCAGGCAATAATTTTGATTGTCTTAAACAACTGGAAACTACTTATTTCATATACTGGATGTAAAAGAACAAAAGTCCTAACATTGATTCTTGAGGTACCCCTCTTGTGACATTGATCCTGTTTGACTGAACTTCATTTATAATAACCCTCTACTTTTTTTCCATCTAGCTAGTTTTTTTTCCAATGAGCTAACCTATCCTCTCAACACATCCCTGTAGGCCATTCATGTTGCACCTTTTGACGGATACTTTCTGAAAATCCAGATACATCAAATACACACTTTTACCCTCACCTACATAAGCAATAAACAGTAACCTTTTCAAAGAATGTCAAAAGATTAGTAAGGCAAGGTTTTACCCTAGTGAAATCATACTAACTATCCAACAAAAGTTTAAAGTTTGTTAAATGGATTTGCAAAAATTCTTTCCGCCACTGGCATGAAACTAATAGGCCTATAATTACTGGGACAGTTTTAATCACCTCCCTTGAAAATAGAAGTAACATTAACCAAATTTCAATCTTCTCTCACTTACTCACTATTCAAGTACTTAGAAAAAATAGTATGAAGTAGCTCACATATCCAGTTCTTAACCTCTTTCAAAACCCTTAGTTAAATATGATCTGGCTAAGGAGTTTTATCATTATTTAATCTTTCCAATATTTTTGTAAAAAGCTCAGAATTAATGTGATCTTTTTCAATCCTGTTTGCATCTAACAACTGTTCAGGATGAGGAATATTGCTTAAATCATCATTTGGCAGCAGAGAATACAGCAAAGAATTTGAAATATCAATTTGATGAAATTCTTGTGGTCATTTATAACTCTTTAGACAAGAGTGCAAATAGGAAACAAGAAATTAGATAATTCCAGAATCTATGTGATATGGAGACTTAAACTATTCTGAAGCATGTGTGAACATGCTGGCTGTCTCTTTGGAAATGCTTGGAGTTTAAGTGAGCAGTACTTTGCAACCAAATATGATGAAAAGAAAAACAAAAAATCCATGTGAAGGCAAAGTCTGTTCAATGCAGATCAGAGATGTCAGTGGATAAAGAGTGATTGTTTAGAAAAATGCAAAGAAAACACTTCCAAGACAAAATTGCAAAGGCAAGTGAGATAGTACAGGACACACCTGACACCAAATTACCAGGAAACACTTATTTGTGATATGAAATACTTTTACGAGTTACTTACATCAAGGAGATGTGTTGTATATGCATTATTTCTGAACAATTGTATTCAAATCTTTGACAAGTATAATTTGGAACTGTGAGGACCTACTCATCCACTGCTTGCAGAAAATTCTGTTTGCTTTGTTCAAGGATTTGTTAAGCAGACTTGTGATACCACATACAATTTTGAATTGTTCATATGTTTTGGACTTGAATTTCAAAGACAGAAAACTTCAGTTAAAAAATGAGCACTTTAAAGTATGATAAACTCCCCAAAGTAATAAAGTCTATCCTTGTAATACCACACGGCAATTCAGGTTGTGAGAGGATTTTCTCGCTTGTTTGCAAAAACAGGACAGACTTTTGAGGATCAGTGTCAAACTCCACCTTAGAATCAATGCTGATAAGCAAGATGGAGAAGGCACAAAAGCCACATTTCTCTTAAGAAGGCCAAGAGTGATACTTAAAAATTACGTAGTACTGATTAAGAGCCCTTTAAGTCTTAAATAAATCATAATTAGTAGTGATACCATTTCCATTTTTTTGCTATATTTCCCTTGTTCCAGTAGAGATTACTATTTTTCAAAATTTAAATTTGGTATTTCTGCTCTTGATCTTCTCTAATCCTACAAATTTCTTATCACTTTAGAAAGTTTAATTTAAATCTCAGCATTCAGTCGAACATACATGTACCTCCAGTGGTGGAGCTCTATTTTGCAGTGATAACCGAGTCTTTAACACTGCTTATATTGGGAATTATTCTGGTTCCCCTTCCCTACATTCTTACCACTATCCTTATTATAATAGTTATTAAAACTGAACTATAATCTGAAAGGTTTCTGTCCATAGTTTTATACAAAATTAGAATAATCCAAGTTTATAAATTTAAAGGTTGTATTCAAGTTTCTATACTCCAAGCACATCAAAATCAGGTTTATAATTTCCTGGATTTTTCTCTAAACTTCTGTTTTTATTTAAGAATAGGTACCACAGGAGCTCTCCAACAATCATTGGGAGTTTTGCTATTCAGTAGTTTTATGCATGCTTAAACAGCATTATTTGTATTCAAAGATTTATTTTCCCTCTGCATTCCATTGGTATGGTTAATAAAAGAAAAGCCAATTTCATTGAGAACAACTAAATTTTTGGAATTCTAATGCAGTTTATGTTAATATAGTGCCTGAAATGTTGATTTGGGTTGTACTTTTTATTAAGTTGTTTTGATTGTATTATCATTTATTAAACAGTATTTTACCCATGCCTATTTTACTAAATGTACCAAATTTTTTATTATAAATAATTTTGTGAAATACATTATGCAAAATATAGGAAAACAACAATATTAATTTTTATTAAAGATTTGTAAGAGATTGTGTACAGATTTTTGGTATAGTAGACATTAATTGTACACTGTCTTTTCCAACTACCTGTGATTGTTCCTTCTGACAATTGGTATTTCACTCAAAGCTATGTATTTGAAACTGTTTTACCACATCTTGCACCATCACAGTGATTAGAAACTATATAATTGCTTGGTATGGTGAGTGCTAATTTTTTTTTCTCAGGCTTTATATTGGAGCAAAACTTAACTATACAAATTATATTTTGAAGCGTTTCTATAATCTTGATATGATTTTTGTTCACATTCCACCAGTGAATACTTAATTCTTAAATAATTAAATTTTATAAGTTCATTTCATCCATATTTTAGAATTTGTTCTTAATCCAATTTCCTCTGTGTAAAATGTGTACCAGTATGTGCTGTTTAATCTTTATGATATGACATTGGGTATTCCATCCTTGCTTAAGGTGTAATACAACCTCAAGTTCATTTTTTTTAGTATAGTGTAGTACTAAAAATAATTATGAACACTATCAGGAAAGAGGTATGAGAGACAAATACAATGGGAATGTCTGCCATTCATAGTAAAAAAAAACTGCATCACCATACATTCACATATCGATATTTACACTGATTGATTGTCATCCAGCTATTCAGAACGTACCACGCCCACGACAAAAACACTGTATGACAAGTTTGTATAAATCAAGTTTTGCCTGATCAAGGATACTCCATTCAAATAATTGCAAAAAGTTTCCATATTTCAGTAGAAGCTGAATTCAAGAATCTGAAGAGGGTGTGTGAAACTGTCAATGTCGACAATATGTATAGACTCTCCATTAGTGATGTTAAGTATCCTAGGGTATGTTCTTTAAAAAATAGAAAGTTATTGAGTACAGATCTTGACAGTTTCTTTGTTGTAAATACAAGTGTGAATGTTACCTCAAACAGTAAGGTAGAAGCACAAAGTTGTCTCAATGTATTTGTAGCTGGTTGAAAACCACTTCTGATAAGATATAACCAAACCCTAAAGATTGAAATAGGTATCAACCATAGATAGTGTGATGAGCAAAGTTGGAGATGTGCTATTTACAAGTGAATCCAGGTTTGAATTGTTTAAAACAATCAACAACAAATTTCTTTATGACAGTGTGGAGAATAGTTTCATGTTTAATGTACAACATCTACAATGAAGTATTATGGGTATGCATATCTTGCCATTGTCTGAGGAACACTACTCATTAGGTGGGAATTCATGTTTCAGTAACACTTTGATCCTAAATGTGAAGTAAATGTCGTGAAACAATATCTTCATGGTAGAAAGGCTGACGGAACATTTGCATCTATGGCTGGGCTTGTTTAAGGGACCTATATGAACATTCTTGAGGCTGTATGGACTTGTGTAAAAACTGGGAAGGTTGATATAAGGGTGGCAAAACAACTTGATTGAATTATGAGGAGTAATAAAGATTGCTTGAAACAATATTCCATAGTTGTACCTTGATGTATGACAGCTTGAACACAAGGTATAAAGCTCTGTGGAATGTAAAGTACTCGCATACAAAATACTAGTACATTCTACAACTTTTTTTCTTTTACATTTCTTGTGATATTTTGTACCATTGATAAGTCCACCATCTATTTTCCCTTACTTGTTTTTTACCTCTATATGTGTATTGTTTGTGTATTTCTGTAATTATTCCCAGTACTTTGAGATATATGTAATGTTTTTAATTTTGTTTGTGTTTGACTTTTTGGGCTTTACATTTTTTCTCGTTTCAGGTAATTTTCTCAATATTTATGATTTTAAATTTACTTTTGTTGAGTTTTTACTTGAAGTATGTTTATGAAGATACCATCGGATTTCTATTAATAATGTGATAAATGAAAATAGTTTAATTTTTGTGAAACTTAAATTTTACTTTTAACATTTTCTGTGAAAGTAGTGTTTGAGACTGTGAAGACACGTTTCATTGTTCCAGGTAAGCTTTTGGCATAATGAGTAATTTAGCTCCTGAAATAAACTACAATGCTAACTATGAAAACTATGCTGACAGTTTTCATATTTTTAGATATGTCATTTTTTTTTGTAGTTGAACTACTGGCTTTTTTTTTTTTCGTTGTGTGTGTGTGTGTTGTTAGTAAAGCTTGCTCTTATTTTTGTGTGAACATTCAATTAAAGACCACCCAAGGCAATTAAAGCATAAACTCAATACAGTAAGCACTTTGACATCAATTGATGAAATAAGACTGGTTTAATTTCCATTTCAAGAGTAACCCCTAACTACAGTAGTTGCCACCAGATAACCTCAATTTGTGGTGATAATACTCTCTCATGTGTTGTTTTATTACCAATACTGTTTTTTTTTTAACTTTCAAACTGAATGATGTGTACTGAAAAATGACTTACATATTTGAAACACACAATTTTTATTTCTGATGCATTTTTTATGTAAAAAAAAAAGAAAAACATTCACATCTTATCTGGAGCTCAGTAATGGTAAGAATGTTAGGCATAGTTTTTAAACCTATAATAAAATGTGTAAAATGTCTTTTATGCAATGGTAAGTGCTTTTGATTTATAAGCCAGTTTTATTAATAAAGTTGAATAGGTGAATTTCATATAGTATTGATTGAATTTCTTTTTCAGTCTTTGACATCAAAGCTTTATCAAATATGAAGCTAGAATTTTTCTTTGGAATATGCTTGGTATTCTTGCTAAACAGTTTTATAGGAGGTAGGTGCTTAATTTGTATATGGTATTGTTTTGTTTTTAATATCATGGTAAATATTATTGAATCATATATTTGTATTATTTGTAAAAGCTTAAATGTTGTGATACGGGAAGTGATTCTTATTTTAAAGATGCATGAATGGATGTATAATTACATTTCATCTAGGATTTTGAAATAAAAAACCAACTTGTTGAATTGTTAATGAAATACATAGATGCCAAGTATTCATTATTTTTTATCTTTACCATATGTATACTTGAATTAGTTAGGTATTGTGAATTAGAATTCAAACCAGAGCATTAGGCCATTTACCTCAACCCCTGGTCCTGTATTACATAAACAACTTTTCTTTTAGTGGAAAACTTATTGCTAAAAATGTTCTTGCATGTTTGCCTGGGTTGATTAGTAAAAGTAGCGTATGCTAGGAAAACCTCTTGCAGTAAGTCGACCACTGTTACCTGTATAAAGGTAAGTTTATTAATCATTTGTTTTATTGTTTTATATGACTATTTCTTCTAAGGTAATATTTTTACCTCATTCAATCAGTTTGTAGAGATTGAGAAAAAAATTGGGTTGTTTGCCCTCAACACTTTAAACATAATATTTTTCTACTATTTAAATAGTGGATTTTTTTCTTATAATTGATTTGGATTTTCCATGTGGTGATCAATTTATTTGTTACTTGTTAACTGAGAGCTAAATAAACCATAAATATAAAATCATTAAATACAACCAGCTTAAAGAGATGTTGATAAAAATCTCCTGGTGTTTCAGCTCACTGGTAAGTTTCAGGACTTGTAATGTAAAAGTTCAAGGTTTGATCCCTACCACAAAAACAGTGCAGATAATCCATTATATAGCCTTGCACTACAATAAATATGTTGATAAAAAAAAAATATATATATACTCTTATAACAACATAATGTACTAGAAATTAATTTGTGAAAATAAATGTTAGGTGTTGTTTTACTAATGTCTTATGCCATTTCAGAAGTTTAAGTGAATAATTTAATCTATATGTAGCAGTAGTTCATTGTAATATTTACAGCTATTCAAAGGTGTGACTACTTATGGCAATGTTTTTAATGGAGCACCAAACTTTTGTTACATTTCCTTTTGACAGTGTATTTTTCTATAGCGAAGGCTAAACTATTTTTCAAAACTAAAGGTTACATTTATGCCAAAAGTTGCATGGGATGCAATTTGTCAGAAAAGGCTCAGTAGTTTTAGCATAATTCAGTTGAAAATACTTCCATAATTAATTGCAGTAGCATAATCAATTTTCAGAAATGGAGTCTCTGAAAGTGCAAAAACTTGTTTTGTGTTGTGTAACTGAAGAGACTTGGATGACTTGTCTGTGCATAATCAAGGATGTGAAATTAAAGAACATAGGGCACTGCGTTCTTTACTGTTATCTTGTCGGTTGGGGATTAATGTACACTTGTAAAATAGCTAAGTGACACTGCATTTAATATTAAATATCCATTAGGCCTACTTGTACTTATCCTTTTAGGTTTTCAAGAATTGATGAAAAAGATAGTCAAAACATTTGTGACATTTTTATGATAATATTGTATCAGCTAAGTAGTTGTAGTTGTGATTTAATGATAACTGTTTACCTACTTATTTCTCATACTAACAAATAGTCTTAACTAATGTTCTAATTTTTCTACTTTTAGGTGTTTTTTTTATGGATCTATCATTTTTTGTTTCATGCTAAGACTTTGAAACTAGTACTCCTTACATTACCTTTTCTGGCTTTGGTCTTTTGACATATTTGTAAATATTAACAATGGACCTGAATAAGTCTAACATTTTTGTGAATTCTCTGCAGGAAACACAAACTATGGACTATTTAGAAAAAATATTGGCTTGCATTATGATTTACAATAGAAAGTTTAATCTTCCTTTTTTTAATGGATTTTAGTTCATAGCCAAGAAGAGTCAGTCTCCTTACATGATTCTGTAATAGACCCTAATGAAACAACAACAGCAACAGATACAACCACTACGATTCTTCCTTTTACCACTGGCTCTCCATTAATAACTACTACAGTAGAACCTGCTTTTTTTGGAAATTGGAGTGTCACCAATGATAATGGAACAGTGTGTATTTTGCTGAAAATGTCAGCACAGTTTCAGATTCAGTACATAAAAGTGGATAATACAGTATGTAATATTATTTTCATTTTTTGTTTTATGTATTGTTTTGTCAATAAAGTTGGCTACATGAGGCAAACAATTAAATATATTGGATAAATGACAACAGCTACTTTAAAAGAATTTAAGCTGTACTATAAAGTATTAAACTTCTATACCGGGGATTACTTGTTAAATAAACCCCATTTGAAGTTGAAACTTTTTCATCATACAGTTCATTTTGAAACGTTTTTTTTTTCCATAGAAAAGTTGAAATATGTTATTTGTATTTAAAAATGTATATATTTCTTTCAGTGTACAGAAGTTTCAATTGTTATTGGTGTAGTACTGAAAGAAAAAAAGAGTTCATTGACATAATGGTGTATAATGTTGAATACTGTGCCCAGTGTAAATTAGAACTTGTGATCCATGGATGAACTGTTCAGTCATGCTAATTTTCTAAGTCTCAAAGCTGATAAAGGGGCATAAGAGTGGAAGGCTATAAAACTCGACAGATAAATGGAAGATAAATTATTTAATGGAAATGATATAGCAATATTGTTTGTTAAGTGTGTTAAAGTCTGATAGACTCGTTAACTAGTACTAATAGACTAAAAGTTACTTTGACAGAACTTAGATGAAATATAGCCACAAAGCCAACTTGCACTTGAAAATTTCATTCCTCATTTCATTGAGTGTGTGTTAACAATTAAACAAGTGTAGTTTATCTAAATGTAATATCTACGGTTGTCTGGTTTGTAATATTTTCAAAACATTAACTTTGTTTACTACCGATATCTTCATTTTTTGTTCTAAATGCGTTAGTAAATTTGATTTTATTTTTCAGACTGGTACAGGGCATCTCAACATTCCAGATACTGCAGTAGTGGATGACTCAAGTTCATGTAGTTACAAGAATGAAACTCAGTTCATTAAACTTGACTTTAATAAAAATTCCATAGAAATGCTTTTCAAACAGAAGAATGGTTACACTTGGATGTCAGAAATAAGCTTGATGTATACACTTGATGAAAAGAATTTCCCATCTGCCAAGGAACCTGGTTTGTTATTTCTTGCATATAGTTATTATTAACTAAATGAACATGAAGTAAAACATGCTTTGAAAATATTGGATTCTCTTATCAGGTAGATTAATATACTGATAAGAAATTTTAATGTTTGTGTGATATTGTTTCTGCTAGCTAACATTTAAAGAAAAAATAAGCTGGTTGTAAATGGAATAATATAAAAAAAAATAGTATCACTATATTTATATTGGAGTAATTGTGATTAAATTGTGTTTTTATTTGTATTATTATTATTATTAACTACAAGTTGCCCTTGGATTCTGTCTTTAAAAACCAAAAAAGCTTTAAATCCTCTTACAAGAAAAAGAAAGTTGTTTTACTGATATTTTTCTCAATTTATTTTAAGAACAGATTTTTATTTAAATTTCTTGAACTTCTCTTTCAGTTTAACATATTTAAATCTTTAATTAACTTGTATTTCTGTAAGAGCTTTCTTCTACGTAAAGAATTTATCACAGCCTTCTTAAGATAATCATTCTAAACCTACCTGTGAGGTATGAAACATTCACATTTATTTGTACAGGTATTTAAATTTGTAACATGTAATAGATGTGAATAATTTTTGATTTATATAAAAAAATAAAAAAAACATCTTTTTATAAAGTTAATTGTATAGTTTTCTTTAGAAATAAGTAATTAGATACAAAGGTTGTCATGATAGAAGTCTTGCAACTTCAAAACTATCTCTTATTAACTGAAATGTACTTTAAATATTTGCAATGAGACCGACAAGTCTCATTAGCCAACACTAGTATTAAATCCTTAAATGAAATATAATATTAAATTCTGTCATTTTTCATGTTTTAACATTTTTGATATACAACCTTGAATGCTTAGTAGCTATAAATCATCATATTTATTAAATCTTTGAGCTTTAACTGAAATTACTTGAAAGTTTTAGTAATTAATTAGTATTTTGAGTTCTGTTGCAAAGTGAAGATTGGTTGCTATACAAACATATTTAAGATTTTGGTGAATTTTCTGATAATGCAGCCTTTGTAGACTATGTAACTACATATTTTTAAGCTTTTAATAAATTACCTTGTTGAATGATGGTTTGAATTTAGGCAAAATGGAAAGAGTAGGAGCCTCTGGTATCAACAGATTTAAGACACCAGTTGCAAGGTCATACTTGTGTAAAACTGAAGATGATATTAATCTTTTGGAAAATGACAAAGTTGTGATGAAAGTTTCTGATTTACAAGTGGAAGTGTTCCGAAAGACAAATGACACAGCATT
The DNA here is from genome assembly GCF_000517525.1 of Limulus polyphemus. Lineage (NCBI taxonomy): Eukaryota > Metazoa > Arthropoda > Merostomata > Xiphosura > Limulidae > Limulus > Limulus polyphemus. The sequence goes on from NW_013667905.1 coordinate 78,862, forward strand.
TGCTTCTGGTAACGATATTTAACATTATCATATATTTTACTACTACATATTCTTGCAAAGTATATATATATATTGATAAAAGTTTTCTCTTTTAGCTAAAAGCCCCCCAGTGGCACAGCGGTATGTCTGTGGACTTACAACGCTAGGGATCTGGGTTTCGATATCCGTGGTGGGCAGAGCATTATAAATGATTTTGCTTATTCTAATGTAAGATCTGTCAAAAGTGATACATTAGAACTTGGTACTGATGTCCAGGTTGGTATGGAAAAGTTCACTGATGTGTACTTAACAATTTCATATCAAGTACATTTTAGAAACTTCTACCATACCTAAAAATAACTTCAGAGGAGGCAAACATACAGTTACTGTATACAATACTTTGAAGAACATAACAGTATGACTACTGGGTCCTACAATATGTAGGACCTAATGCTGGTATCATTATATTTTGTTCCAAAAATAATACTAGTGGATGAAATTGTTTGAAATCTGACAAGAACTTTCCTAAAAGTATGTAGTTTCAGAAAAATATCTAATTTTGATTTTTTCTACTATTTATAATAAAAACTCATTATTTAATGTAGTTATTTGCACTTGGCCTTTAAATAGTTCACCTGCAAGATGATTTTCATTTTGAGTATAAATGCATATGCATAATCTCTAGAACCTGCTAATTGAATATAAAAAGTTTTCAGGGGTAAATGTTTATATTTGATTTTCCATTTTTTTAAACTACATCACTAACTCTAGCTATTATCAACAATGTACAGTGCAATGAAATGTTTAACATTAAGAAATGGACATACCTTTTATCTCTTCGTTCAATAACCTTTAAATATTTTCTTTGGGTTATATGTGTAATTTCATGTTTTTACCTTTTCACTTGTTTTATTTTCCTTTTCAATTCTTTATTATTTGTGTCGAAATGTCAACTGGTGCCCATAGGACATATGATGTTATGATCAGCAGAGACGCTTTAGCCTTCAGGCAAAATGTTTGCACTCTATTTTCATAAGCCTTCGGCAGCGAGTAGAAAAACTTAAATAAACATTAAACCTTTTGAAATATGAATCTTAAAACCCAAATAACACATAATTAATATAAAAGTAAAACCTAAATACAATTTAACTGTCTATCAAACTAATATGTTTAAGGCAATAAAACAAATAGTCAAGTGCTAGGGACACTGATCTCAACAAAGAACTTAGCGACAGTTTACTTGTCATTTGAAAAATAATTTAGCGCCTGCATTTCCTTCTAGCCTGGAGAAAGTAAACAAGAAATTGCTCTTTCTATTGCTTATAAGCATGCTATTCAAGTCTAGAAAAGTCTGTTGCTTAGCAACAGATTGCAGTAAAAGGTACAAGTCTGATGTACACAAAAAATCAGATTTTACTAAAGTATGTACTCAACATGTATGTGAATTGATGACATGAGTCTTACTCAGACTCTGACACATTAGAATACAAGATGGTGTTCATGTGAAGAATAAAACTTCTATTGTTTGTCATATGGTTTGCATCTTGCATTTACATAACCTCTAGAACTTCTGAAATACACATCTACAGTTCACCCCCCATTACCCCTGTATATTGTATCTTGTACTTACTCTCCTCTACCATGAGCTGTTGCTATATCAGCAGTGTAGGGTAAAATGAGTAGCTGACATCAAATACATAATACTATTTTTAATGGCATTATGTAAAAGGTCATGACATGCACACTTTGACCCCCACCTGTGCACATAGGGTTAACCCTTTTGAGATGGGTCATACGTGAAAGGCCATATCATCTTGTTTGTTGACTCGCATTCAAAATTTTATTGAACTACTATTTAATGAATTTATGTCAATAAATTTGGTATGAAACTGTAGATTATAATTCAAATTTTAGTACTATATATTACTCAATTTCTTAATTTAAAAGCAAATGTTAAAAAACACAGATAAACATCAATTTTTGTGTGTCACGTGGTATGTTAAATGCAGCACTGGTTCAAATTAGATGTCTATGAAGTCAAATACTAAGTCTATTATAAAAAGTCTATAATTCTAACGATTTAGAAACTCAAATTACCAATATTGACAAGCTAGAATATAAAATAAGAGCCTCTTATCTTTTCAATTTTCTAAGATATTGCTCGTGTAATAAATCAAACACAGTGGCACCTTGCCCACCTCTTTCCCTTTTTGGAAATGCTCCCTTATATATACACTTACTTCTATTATTAACATGAATAACCAATTAGAAGCTCAGAATGTCCCCTAGTGGCTTTCTCAGCCATTTTAATGGACTCTGCGCCAATTCTTTCTTTTGAACCAATATTTCAACGAGGTAGGGTGTGTCTTTAGTCTGCTAAAATACATCATAGTTACTAAGCGTGATAAATTATAGTGGAATTCTATGGTATTAA
>NW_013667905.1:82251-87824 GCF_000517525.1 Limulus polyphemus
AACAGATAAACATCAATTTTTGTGTGTCATGTGGTACGTTTAATGCAGCACTGGTTCAAATTAGATGTTTGTGATGTCAAAATACTAAGTCTATAGTTTTGTATGAATTAGAAACTCAAATTACAGATATTGACAAGCTAGAATATAAAATAAGGTCTTATCTATTTGCTAAGATATTTCTCATGTAATAAATCAAACACAGTGGCACCCTGCCCACCTCTTTACTTTTTAGGAAATGCTCCCTTATATACATTTACTTCCATAAGAAGTCTATATGACATGAATAACAAATTGGAAGCTCAGAATGTCCCCCTATTGGCTCTCTCAGCTATTTTAACGATCTTGGCACCATTTCTTTCTTTCTTTTGAACCAATGTTTCAATGAGGTAAGGCATGTCTTTAGTCTGCTCAAAATATCATATTTTTTTAGACTGAAATATATCTTAGTTACTAAGCTTGATAAATTATAGTGAAATTATATGGTATTAATGTAGTAATTTGATTTTTTAGTTATTCAAATGTATATATAAAACCTAAAGAAAAATATTTTTCATATCAACCTTAGCAATCGAGTACAAAGGTCATAACTAGAAGAAATAATTATTTGCTTTACTTCTTTAGTTACTGTTCTATGTTTTAACAAAAATAAGGTTAAGAATTTATTTCAAAAATAGCAATATTCTATACATATATAATGTATAATAATTGAAATGTGACTGTATTTTCAAAATACTAGTCTACTAAAACAGCCAAGACAGGTCACTTTGTACAGACCAAAGGTCAGTTTTATATTATTTGATACGGTAACATGAGTACATGTGAGCCTCATTAATTGTAGCTTCTGTATTGTTAGCCAGGCACGGTTAAAAGGTCAATATAATAAAAATAATAAATATATAAAAATGTATAATGTTATGAGATTTAAGCAATTTAGTCTAAACATTTATGTTCTCGTGTTATAATTTGTGTTAATTCTAGAATGAAAGAGGCAAAATTTATACTTATTTCCTAATTTTTTATGGTGGTTGCAAGATCGGTCAAATCTACTGAACCCATACAGAGATTAATTACTGAAAACAACATAAAATATAAAGTTTTTCTTAAGAAATGTTTGATAACTATATGGACATTATAAAGATTTTGCATGTGAAATTTTAAAATTTTCTGATGCATAAAAGTATTTTTAATCTTAAAATGAAAATTACTTTGCATGATAGATAGGCATGATGTGAAAAGAAAAAAAAAGGCATGAGAGAAACATTGCTTTTCAAACCTTATGACTTAATAAAAAAAATTAAGTATTTTGCATATGAAAGCATTGTAATGTTTACTGATAATCTGCCAAATGTTGTTAACATTCACTTACTAATTTAAAAGTTATAGCATGAAAACTATAACAAGCACAAAATGCTTACGACCTCGTCACATTGACTGACCCCTACTGGAAGAGTTAAAGCCTCACTAACTGTTTTCAAGTTTCTTCAATGGTAGTAGACAAGACCCTTGACTTATCCTTATAGGTGTTACCAGTCTAGACTGTCTTTTATTGGTCTATGGTTGTTGATGACTACTTATGCTGACTTTGTGAGACTACTGAACAGAGAACTACTTGGAAAAATTGGGCTTTTGCATAGTATAATTACTTACATGTGTTTGATAAGCTATCAGAGGTGAAATTATACCCAAGGTGAATTCTGTACAGACACATTTCTGTATTTGATTTTTTTTTTGTATATAATGAGATTGCATTGAGATTTAATTTCCTTTATGCTTTCCAGTTAGTTCAGTATTTTATCATTTCAACCATCCCTGACTCCACCTTTCTTTCAGTTGCATTTTTGTTTAATTTACATCTTATTTTTTCTAGATGAAGCAATAATTTTTCGTTTATTGTATAACTGTCTTTTCCTTAAAGCCACTACAGTAAAGTTCACACTTTTACATAATTTTTTTACAATTGTCAAAATATAAAAATCAGTCACAATGTAGATGGCCTAGTATGTAAAGTTTTATAAGTGAACTTTCTTTACATGAAAAAATAACTGAAAGGAATTTTTTTATAGAAGATTAGAACTGAAAAGCTTTTAAAGCACCATTTGAGTAATTACTTTCATTATGTAATTATTTACTACCATAATCTGTTATCTTATTCATAAATATTTAGTACTAGTGGAATGCACAATGAAAGCTTCACAAGAGTTCCTTTTATGAGAGTTTTTATTAAGATTTTAGATGTATGAAACATTTTGAAATGCATTTACAGAAACTCGTATATAAATTTTTCTTATTTCTATGATGCGAGTAAATAAGAGTGTAATCATTCTTTTTGTAGAATACCACTGTAAGACTGATGACAAAGTCAGCGACATTGTACCAATTGCTGTTGGGTGTGCTCTTGCTGGTCTTGTTCTGACAGTTCTTGTTGCCTACTTGGTTGGTCGTCGTCGTAGTCGCCAAAAGGGTTATCAGTCAGTGTAAGCTGTAATGGATATTTATTATCCACAGACTAAGATTCTACGAAGGAGCTGTTGCTGTGTAGTTTACACCCTACTCCATTCCTCCGTATGAGGTCTCCGTTTTTGCTAATCTTACCCACTTCAAAATGTAATGCATTTGCTATATATTTTAGTTAACATGAATGTGTTTTAGAAATTCAGGTTGGGTTTACATTTTGGTGAAAGTTGTATTTCATATAACCATCTATCTTTATTGAACATTTAAGAAACTGTTTAAGTAGTTTTGCTTTTCTAATTGAAATAACATACAACTTAGGTTAATATTTAAGTGCCAAGTTTTTTTTTTTTGTAGCTCAAAAACTAATCTTGATTTCTTTTAATGGTCTGTATCTGTCTTTAAATATAATGAATTTCTTGGATCTGATATACTCATTTTATTAGGATATGCTTGTTTGTTTCATAAGATCTTCCTATCTAACACTGACAAAGAGAAATACAAGTCACTGGACTGTAATTAAAATCATTGCTTAAAAGTGTTACAAGTGAGAATCTGACTGTTTTTAATATTTTAACTGAAGGAAATACTACATATACTAGTTGTAAAGTTTTTTTAATATATACATATATATAATTTTAATTATCTTTGCATGTTAAATATTTTATAAATTCTTTTCCTTTGATTGTTGAAGAGAAAAGCTTTAGATTAAACATTTGTTCCAATTCAGTTAGTACAGGTCTTGAACAGACTCAGTTCACGTATATATTCATTTTGCAAAATGTTATTTACATAGTTTCATATTTTGCTATAGATACTTTGACTGACAGCTGAATAGCTCAGGAATGCTTAGTTTCAGAAATGCAATTTCATGTCCCTGTAGTACTATGTTAAACTTGTCACAATGTGCAGCTCAATGATGTGACTTAACACACATTAATTAAAGAAATTTAAACCAAGACACTTGTCCCATAGTTAAATATGTGTATAACTGTATAAAATCTTGTGTTGATTAAAAAATATCCAGTTGTTTTAGTATGTTTATGATAGATCATACACTACTGCTCAGTGGCTTTAAAGAGGTATGTCTGCACTGTGCTATACTGTTTAGTCTTCAGATGTTCCACAATCGTGTAATCTAGCATTTGGAAAGAGTTCCTGTTTAATTTGTTCAAGAAGAAAAACAATCTAAGGTTGGTTGGTTAGTTTATGCTGAAAAAAACCTGCTCCTTGGAAAAATTGTAGAATTTAAAACATATATATATATATATGTGAACATAACAGAACAAGATTTTATAAGGTAGAACTTTAATCTGTACTATGTGGCTTACTGGTGTGTTATCTGCATTATACATTTGAAATAAAAACTTTTTAACATAGCTTGCTCTAGTGTTTTAATCTATCACCCCTAGATTTCATTTTATAACCAACAGCACACTTTTTTCTCTTAGATATAGATGTAACATTTTATAAGATAATTTTTGGATGTCTGATTAATTTTGTATTTGATCATGTACAAAAGAATAACTAGTGAAAAGGCCAAGTATGTTCTATTAAAACTACTTTGGAGCTGTATCACTTCATTACAGTCTGTAACTATAACCTCAACATTAGGGCAGTCTTTAAGCCACAAATCCTTTTAGTATACAATATATTGAATTATTTTGTTATAGAGTGTACTTGACATTTCTGGGATCAAAATATCACGAACAGATATGTAAATTATTTTTAGAACAAATGTTTATAAACCATTTTTTTATTGATGATGCTTGTCATGGCCAATATACAAGTTTGCTTAATCATCAAATAAGATGCAACATAAAATCAAGCTAGTGAATACAATATTCTTTGTATAGAAAATTACAATGACACATATTTTCATTGTTTTTGTCCAATTTGATTCATGCCATATGTTCAGTTTGTCAACCAATGAGAATTTGCCACATTGCTATTCACACACCTTAAAAAAATTTTACATTCTTCTTGCAATCATATACTGTTACCTTGTTCACAATGCTTTAAGAATGCAGATGTGCTGTTTATCTTAGAGCAAATGGCAAAGGATGGGGGATAACCTCTTGCTGAACCTTATGATGTAGAACTGAGAACTAATGAAAAGAAACTGTATGCATCTGAATAAAATGTTATTTGTAATAAATACTACCAGTAGTATTTTCAGTTTAAACAATCACTGTCTATCATGACCCAGTCACTACATTTGGTGACCCTGCTTTTGTGCTCCTTAACAAGCATTAGCCAATGTCTGCAATTTGTAGAGTCCAAAGCATGCCAAGTGTGTTGGATGCCCTAAACATAGGAACTCAACTGTTATTCTTATTAAAGCCAAAACAGAGATATTGCCACAGTCACATAGATTGACAATTTTTTGTACAGATTCCAACTGATTGAATCTTAGCTGAAGGTCCACACATTTGAACAATGAATTTACTAGAAAGCATGCAAATGACTACACAGATTGGCAGGGATAAACTGTAATTAGCCACAGAAAGTTTCAGATGAGCATTCCATCTTAAAAGGTTAAAAAGATGTAATATTCGTGTGAGATCTGTATGGAATGCTTAGCTTTCCTATTTTTTAAGCTTTATTCTGGCTTGTCAAGCAACACACAACTAAATAATCCAATCTATCACCAAAGAGTGCTCGGCAGTTGAAACAGTCAGTAGCCACATCAAGTTATTGGATATGGTGTTCACTAAAAAAAATAATCCTTTCATAGTTGATTACATCCAGATTGTCAGTGCCCTTTGCAGTTGTTAATGTCCTAATCTGGTAAAAAATGTAGATGACTACTGTAGCAAAACATGTATTCGAACTATCCAAACAAACTGTAGCACATTCTGGAGCCCCAAGAACTAGCTTGAACATGGCCATAGTAGGAAAAAATGGAATCCCATGATGCAGCTTTGGACTTGCCAAAACTGTCTGAACATGACCATCAGTCTGTTACTTATGGTGTTTACCAGCTTAAAACATACAGAAGTATACACCTGGAAAAAAGTTAAGCACCCCCGTGTTTTTTCAAGTGATTCAGATTCGACGTTCTTGTGACTGATTATAAATTACCATTCAATCTAAACATGTTTATCAAATGAAATTATGCA
>NW_013667905.1:88771-101533 GCF_000517525.1 Limulus polyphemus
TGAAAAATATTTGGGGGTGCTTAACTTTTTTCCAGGTGTATATATATACGAGTGTTGAATTTCTAATGCACGGGTGTATATAAATCAAATTTCCTTCTGCCATAGTAGTTTAGTTTTTAATAAACAAACAGTCAAAATTAGAAATTTCATTTTATACATTATAAAGCATTAATTATTTTATATTTTTGATTGCAAGTTATAGACTTTGAGGTTAGTGGACAGGAACATCCTTAAGTTAATCTACAAAATTATATATTAAGTCCTCAGTTATTTTGGGCTATGCCTGTGTATTTCTTATATCTTAACTCCTTAAACTCGAATGGAATCTTTCAGCATCTGGCCAAAAATCCCGATTTACCCATTGGATGGTGACAGCTTTCGCTAACATTTATGTCTCTTTGGTTGAAAACTAATACAAACCATGTTATTATCCACAAAATTGAAGTTTTTAAGGAATGTTGATAATTATTAGGAATTTATGGGTGTAAAAAGAGTTAAATTAGTAAAAGTTGACTGGATGGATTTTAGTAAGATAATGTCTTTAATCACATTAATACATTTTAAAGTATATGTAAAATATGCATAATGTTAGGACTTGAAATCTTAAATAAAATATTTATACATTATCAGAAATATGATTTCAAAGCTTCCAAGATGAATATCTTCTTTTTTGGAAACAATAGGTACAGAAAATATTTTTTGAAATGCATTTTCACTTACATTATTTCTGATTAGTGCTATTAAAGACAGTCCTTCTACAAAAGTTTGATGTTGTTTAATGAGTTGCTATTTCTTAAGAACTCCTAGGTAAAGTTCACTAAATAAATCAGAACCAAAATAACTAAACATTAATCCTTTTGCTGAGTAGTTCAGATATATCCGAATAAACATTTATACCCACTGACTGCAAAATTCGAATTAACCCCAAGGTTACCAAAAATGTTTCCTTCTACTGCAACATGTGGGAATATCAAAACAATCACTAAACCTGCATGCACGCTGCCAGGAAACCAGAATGTTCATATTCCTCATTACAAAATTGCCAACGATGCAGGAACACAAAGAATCTATATAAAGACAGTATCTTGTTATCTGTTAACAGGATATTGTTATCTAAATAATTTGTTTTATATTTTGTAATGAGTTTGGTCTCTTATTGACTTAATTTTTGCCTATATTTGTGTCATTTACTGGAGAACACTTCTAATTTTCCTCAACTTTTTGTTTAAATCATTATTTTTCACTATCCAATATGGTTTTCAAGGAATATTACTGTCAGGTATAGAAAATACAGCTTCTTTCAATATTGAAAAAGTAATACAAAGGGTCAAATTCATACTTTTATGTTTTGGTGGATAATTGACACTTTTTGGGAATCAGCGTGAAAATTAATTGCACAGTGAAAGAGTTAATTAATATAATCAAATATATCAAACAGACTAGAAATTTTGTAGCAGTTATTTCAAATGCATAGCTTAGATTTCAAATTGGGAAGCTGACCTGCTGTAGTTTCTAAGAGTGTAAAGGAGTGAGTAGAAACGTCAAATGTCATATTACATTTATTAACTTAAAAGCATAAAAACTTCTTTGGAACAGAGTGTTTAACAACAAATCTTAGAGTCAACCAGATGATGTAGGTATTCCACTTCTGGAAGGAATGCACTTAGTATTTCCTCAACTCTCTTGCAAATTTTACAGAAAATGCACCATTGAACTGAACAGAATTGAAGGAGATGCAATGATTTTCTTCTTTGGTAGACGAAATTATTTAATAAGATCTGCCTGAAGCCATGATGATATTATAATATCTACAGAGATTCTCATGAAGCTGGTAATCATCAGGAACTGCTAGGACAACCAAAAGATTTTCTCAAGATTGCACATACCTCATGCTTACTTGCAAGTTTAAGGTAACAAAATGTTTAATATGTAACCAGAGAAGATGTAGATACAATCACGATAGGATACTAATTTGCAGAGAAAAATTCCTGTTGGTGCTAATCAACATGGCTTAAGAGAAGCACATCTACCTACATACCAAGTATGTTCACAGAATCATTGGAAGACATGGATAACCATAACCGAAGTGACAAGTTTTTAACTTTGGGAGGATAGAAATCCACGACATCCATAGAAAAATTCAAAGCAAGAAATAAAAAAGAAAGACTCCCAAGATCAGGCCCTATAGATCTCTCTCTCTTTTATTCCAACTTTTCCAGATACCACATGGACCTTCTTTTGTTACCAAAAATTACACAGTTGACAGAGATTTGTTCAATTGTTCCAAGCAGTACTCTGCATACAATAATTTTTACTTACCACTAAACCACTAATTATTTTCCACTCAATTTAAAAAACTATAAATGTTGTAACAATGATTGGTGAAAAGGTTATATTTTTGGGTTAATAATCAACTATGACATAGTTTGTACATTTTTGTATTGTTAAAACTCCTATAAAATTGCAAGTAGGCCTACCAGTGAAATCTTTATTTTCTTCCTAATTCTTTATCTTTGTACAAAAATCTATAAATTGGAAGGTAAACCTGTATTTTTAACCAAACATTAAATATGTTTTATAAAACTTTTCTAACTGTTTTGTTTTCTGTACACTTTTATAATTGGAAGAGGTCTTGAAAGTAATGTGGCATTTATGTAGAAACCATACAAAAAAAAAATACAAACACTTTGCATTCCTGTCTTATGCTTATTGCATTTTATTAAACAGCAGTCTTTATGTGTAGTCTTTACACATAGTATTACACTTCAAAAATGTTACTCTTTTAAACCTGTATATCAGACCAAAAAGAAACTTTGAGTACATTGACTTGTTAGTAAAATGGCTTATTAAAAGTAACTTTAAATGGTCCCAATATCTTGTACTGAATGTAAACAATAGAATATTTTCAGTAAGTTCATTTTCATAAAACTTCATTTCTACTGCAGTTTTATAAGTTGATATTCAAAGTTTTTCAGCTTTATATAAGAAATTTAAATGGTAAAATTATAATATTTTTCTGCTGAGGTTTCTATTAGATGAGGTGCATATTTTAATTATATGTAACAAAAGTTATTGGTTTCGTTTTACATTATTGTATAATCAAATAAAACAAGTAATTTCTCAGAACATAATTTTGGTGTTATTCATATACATTCCAGCAAGCTCCTTCTATGGCACAAATTTTTTTCCCTACTACAGAAAAAAGCATTACTATTGAAATCAACTCTAATTAATTTTAAAAACATGTTAAATGATTATTTTAAGTATAACATATCCAATTATTAAACTTAAGAACCACATAACATTCCTCACAATATTTATCACATTCTTGGCTGTACTCTTATTTATCTTAATACAGAGCATTACACTAGCCAGTTTTCAATGTACCCGTAATTTTATGATTTTTTTCAAAACAAACATTTCTCACACAAAAACAATAACTTTCTGAATTCAAATAAAAATTGTTTACTTTGAAGCTTCTACCATTTATATAAAGTTTCTCTGAAATGAAATTAAATAATGTTAATAATTTTATGGATCAAATCATAGCAAAGACAAAATGATTTTGGTTTTCACTCAGAATACTTCTACCAAAAGATTCTGATATAATTTCTTACTAGTTATGCTGTGGAAAAAGATTACAAATCTTAATTTGTAACAATTCATATGATCATCTACTTTTTGAAAATATTTACTAAATGAAACTTGCTTTTTGAATAATATTAACTTTTGACATATTTCCAGTGATTTATTGCCCTATATAAAGACCTGACGATTCAAAGATTTTTAGAACGTTATTTTTGGAAAACCAATGTACTAACAAGCAGTACTACTTTATGCAATGGAATGTATATCAACCACTGATATAGTCAGAATAAATTTCATCAGATGATAAAATAAGAATCATGTAACCATTATTGCTTGAAGCGATGACCTCAGGTGATCAAATATCAAGACTTCCAGCACATTTTACTTACAGTAATAATGTTTTCCTTAAAATTCTGGGACAATGTTGCCAACTATTTTAATCATTACAAATATTATGAAAACATCCACAATGTGCTTTTGGTGAGGCCCAGCTAAGTTAATTTCATCAATTAAAGATAGGCCTAAGTGTTGCAAAATAAATCCATTTAGTAAGAGTGTAGAAAGCATTTTTATCTACTTTTTCATTGTTTAATTTTATTTAAGTTAACTTCAATTAAATTTTGGCATTCAAATATTAAACCTTATCAAGAAATATTTCAAATCAATGTTAATATAATATCAAAGTTTCAGAATATAGTTATTGTTCTTGCCATAAAATGTAACTTAAACAAGCACACACATGTAATATCTGTGAATTCTTGGGATTCAATTACAACACTTGGACAATGGTTTCATTAACAAAGTAGACTAAGGATTTAATTGAAAACAACTCATGTAACTATCTCCATGTAAGAGATAAAAAAATTAAATGTTAAAAAAATTGAATAATCCTAAAATTAATTGCAGGTATTTTTAGCAAAAGCATGAATCTATTTTCACAAACAATATCTTAGTTTTCTGATAATGTGATATAATCACAAACAAAAATAAACTTTTGTTTCCTGTTCTATTTTTAAAATGATAAATTAGAAAAGCCTAAGCATAATTGATAAACATATTTTGGAGGAACAAAACTTTAAACCTTTGTATTTCTGTATGGTCGATAAAATTTGTAATGCAGCTGTAATTAACATACAGCAGCCAGTAAAACCCATTTCCATGAAATACAAGTTTGTTCAAAAACAAATTTAAAAATGGACTTCTCTGTTTGGTTCCATCTCACAATTTTAGCCTCATGCTGAAGTCTTTCATTGAAGAAATAGGTGTATTTCATGATAAACTGTTTAAACTTTCAATACACAATAATTCAATTGACACTGAAAAACAACAAATACTAACAACTCAAAACTGCTCTTTAAACCCTAATTAATAGCATTTTTTTCTTTTAAAAAATAGAGGAACTTTAAAAGAGTATTTATCTGTATCCTGCCAGTTAAAAGTCAACTTATACATGCATAGGAAGTTTCATGTCAATCAATATCATGAAGACCAATATGAGTAAAACTAGTCTGTTCTTTCATCAGTAATGATAAAAACTTTTAAGACATTCTCATCAAATCAGTTGTTTCATAAAAAAATTAAAGATTTATATAACTGAAGACAAAAAAAAACATGAAATTCAATAATCATAACAAACAACAAGTCATCACAAACACATTTATGTACTAACTTCTACTACAAACTATACACATGTGTATAGCTTATTACACTGTAACTAATGATGTTATTGAACAAATGCACATTGTACTTTTGTTTAAGAAAATGCTGCTTTATTTAGAGAAATGTATTATGAATATTAATGAAAATATTTCAAACCATAGCTACAGAATACATACTAGCTGATGTATTCTGGATTTACTTGACAGTTCTCTCTAACATTAGAACTATCTGAGTTCGTACACTGAAGATTGAAGACTTAAAACTGAAACCACGGGAATGGTAATTGAAAATTAAGATATTACTCTCATGTACATGGTGTACACTGAAGATTGAAGACTTAAAACTGAAACCACGGGAATGGTAATTGAAAATTAAGATATTACTCTCATGTACATGGTGTGAGGCACTAAAATGCTAACAACACTACAATGGGTGTCCTGAAATGAAACAATATTGCCAACACCACTAAATAAATATTGCACAAATGTGGTGTGCATTTGTTATTTTATACTCACCAGTACTGAAATGGCTATATTCTGGCATCTATTCTCAATTCCTATAAATAACACCATTTTACAATAGATTTCAGACTTGAAAGGTGTTCTTAATAAACTACATCTGTCTAGGAAATTTGGAAAATGTTTTGAGCAACTAGTTTGTATCTTCATCAGGAAAAATTGTTCAAGAATTTACAATAACCTTTATTAGAACTCTCCTCTATAGCCATGCTCTTGCACTCTCAATCCCACTTTGTTTTACTTTTTGTTTTCAACTCATAAAGGTCTCAACTATATTTATACCTGATATAAATTCTGAACAATTTGACGTGATGATGATGATGATCTGTGCTAGCAGCTCAAAACATCATCCAAATTTCCTAGACAGATGCAGTTCATTAACAACATCTCCAAAATATACTGTCCTCTGTCTAAACCTTTTCTCAGACAAGAATAGCTGTTATATCAGAATCAATCAAGATCTAATAATATAAGAAAATGGGTGAAGTTTTAAGGAAAAGCTTCTTTTCAAATTATATAAATAGCAATCTTTTTACAGCTTCTTAAAACATAACTCACTATCAAGATGGCCATATTCTGTAAAAGAATAAAGTCTGATACTCAGCTAACTGTATTCTTAGTCAGTGTTTAAGGAAAGAATTAAAGCTTCTTTTTTTAAATTTAACATTCATTTGGATATAACTATCATATCTACACCATATTCCGTAACTATTAACAGTGTGTCAGTTCTAACTTCTAGTGTAAAGACTTAAGACAAACAAGTAATTAAACATGAAATAATAAGTTTGCTGCCTTAATTAAAACACAAGTAAATCTCCTCTTCCATGATGTCCCAATTTCCCTAATCTTATCTCTGACTAACATTGTAGAATTTAAGTGTTGCACATGCACAACCTTGGATCTCACAGAACAGCCATATTACAATGATCTAAATTTTTTGATGCTTTATCAATACAAAAATTAAACTATTTTTTATTACTTAATTATGATACATAATAGTTCAAGTTTGGTTCAAATTATAATTAATAAATATGGAGACTGGTAGTCTCAAACATGCATGAATTAGATCCTACTTATACTGACTTTCAGGCTGTACTATTCCTATATTTTTATCACCTCTAATGTAACATGGTTTTGAGCTGTGGATTAATTCCTTGCATTCAGAACTTCAGTACGTCTTCAGTTTCAAAACGAAAACTACATCGGAAAGCAACGGGTAATGATTGATTTACGTTGGAAATTTTGTTGTTGTTTCTAGCTTAACAAACCTTTAAGTCTATCAGTTATACTTACATCATAACCAATAGTGATGTTCTGAGACAGCAAGACAAATACTCCATTTCAGAAACTTAAATAACTTAAAAACAAAACACGTGCAATACCCTTTGACCCCAGTACATAATATAATTAAAATATGAAAAGGACTGCTGAAAATAATTCAAAATATTCTAACTTGTCTTTATGATGAGAAAAACTGAAAAGTTATAAATTCTTTTGAAACTAAAGTTCAACAGGAGTTTTATGCTAGTTAACACTGCTAAAATTCAAAAAGAAAAACAAACAGGAGTATGATTAATATATTTTTCAGTTCAAAGTATAGTAGAATATATCTGTTAACTCATTAGCAGAAAGACTTAATAGAGGAAGATGTCACTATACTACATTCACTTTGTGTCACTAACTTGGTATAACCATGTGGTCACCTGTATAGACGACAAGGAAACTGTAATGTGTATTTATTGCAAGGCTGCTATTTCAATATGCATGTATCAGTATTTTTCACTGGAAGTAATACCACAAAAATGATATACCTAAGAAAATGTTTATCATAACATGAAAGAATAAATTCCTAGATTATTTAAATGACCGAGTCCTTGACTGTGTACATTTCCTGTTCATGCAATTCATATTACATAAAAAACCCTGAAACTGCAGTAACAAAGAATATCATTACATTTGAACAAAATTAACCTTTTCAAATTTTTTACTGTGGTGTCTCTTGCTTCTTTGTCATGTTCATCATAATGTTTCCTTTTCCTGCTGTCTGAAAACAGTTTGAACATATGCTATATGACAGATGTTTTGTGTGCCAATTTGTACTAAAACTAATACAAATTTTTTGACTTAATTCAGAATGTTTAAACTTGATGAAAAAATAATTTTAATGCAAACTTTTCTGTGTGTGTGGTGGGGCAATGTGGTGAACTGGAAGCAAGCATAGTGGTGATATTAAAGGCAGTGGGTTTCACATAAACAACATAAGCAGTATTAGAAATTAAAAGTTTTTCTTAGCTGGGTTCTTAAACGTTTTGTCCTCAAAATGCACTTGACACATTATGTAATTTTTATTCAATTCTTTAGTTGTTTTACTCCAAATATTTTCAAGTCTAGAAAACTGGATTAATTTTTACGTCTGAAACAAGAATTAGGTATTTAATAAAATTTCTAGTGTTAGGACTAGATCAGGCCTAGTTAATATGCAAAAGTCTGAGAAAGAATACACATTAGTACACAGTGTATAATTTCAGTCTAACAATTAGACATTTCTGGATTTTTGAGAAATCAAAAAGAGAATCCTTGCTTCTTTAGATAAGAATCTTGATAATATGGAGCTTCACACCAATTTTTTCCCCCATAGGATTTTGAGTGGTTCTCAGTAATAGTGAAAAATGCCAATTATAAGAGGACAGAATAAGCAGCACAATTTCACTAATGTAAAACAGTGGAACCTTCCCTATTAAGACTCCCTGATTCAATTGAAATTAACCTTTTTGACTTCAACATGCAGCATTCAGACATTAACTGCAACATCTAATGTAGCTTCATTTTTGTTTTCATTAACCAAACCTGAAAATAAAGTTTTATGCCAAATGCTTTAAGATTTTTTTAAATATTGTATACAGTGTTAAAAATATTTACATTAACTAGTGAAAAAAAAATCAGTGAATTTACTTGGAAGGCATCCAAGATGTTTATCTCATTTTAATTAAAATTTTTTTGAAAAAAAACCTAGAGTGGTTTTCAAGTAAGTTTATTTTTCTTATCTTTTCTCAAATATATTCAATAGTACATATTGTATTAAGTACTGTTTCTGTGAAAGCAACCTTGTATAAAATTTCATTTTCAAATATAATGCAAATATTAATTAACAGTTTCATGTCAAACTATCTGGAATTTTTGACAGATACTGAAAAAATCCATTGATTTTAGCAAGGCTTTTGTGTCTCCTTCTACTCAGAGATTTTTGAATTACCACAGTACTTTAGAACTTTCACAGAACTAGTTAGTAAGCAATCTATTAACACAACTAACTGTAATTATAGCATTGGCACTATAGAAACATACATGTTAACAAGTTATATATATATATATATATATCACATTCATACCTCAAAAATTACCCCCTCTTCAAAATCAATTTAACCCAAAGTAGTCATTGGAATAAAACTACATACTTTCACATAAGCTTTGTATATTAAGCACTTATAGTTGGAAAAATTTCATTGAATTTTTTTTTTTCTATGATGACAATGACTAGATTAACAGACAAATGTCATTCAAATGTAGATTCTTCATATTAAGCTAATAATTGGTTACAGCTTCAGTTCTTCTTTCTGCTTTAGTACTTTTATACGACACTGTGCTCTTAATCGGCTAATTAGGCTTCTTGGAAATGACCCAGGTTCTTTGAATATTGCCTAGAAATTTAGAAAAAGCAACAAGAAACATGGAAACTTATATAAAATAACAATTACAAGAGTTATCTAAATACTTTTATAGTGTTTTTTATATTTTTCTTAGTAAATTATATTTCTGAAAATATGTGTGCTATATTCAATTTTGGCCTTATATTCCTTATTTTGTATTGTATATCACTGATTAAAAACCTCTACAGTCATCAGGTATTTATGATCAAAGATATTTATGTGACTGCATGTTAAAAAACCCAAAAAAATCAAAAAGTTGTTCAATATATTGAAAAATAATATTCAATTTTACAGAGAACTTGAAAAATTCTATAGTATAGTAACATTTACATGCTGCAGCTAATGTTTTCAGAAAAAATAAAATTATTAATTTTCAGTTCACTGATGAAGATCAAAATAAAACTGACATTTTCCTTATCAGTCAGTTTAAAATATCTACAAGAAAGGAAACAAACCTTTTACGATGAAAATAACCTTTAAAATTGCTATGTAGTTCTTTTAATGAATTAGAAGTCTTAAGTAGCAGGTCGGGATGTCACTTTCCAATAGCATCCTGTTAACATGACATATACTTTTATGAAAAATGAGATCTACCTTTTACTTTAAATATGATAGATAATTAGAATTTCCGAGATTCTATAAATTTAACCAACCTGCATTAATGAATGACAGTCTGTCACAAGTGGGTCCCCAGTTATTGATTTCAAAACTGATATGATATCTGGAAAGTTTTGGGCTGCCAAGATCTTTTCTTCATTTTTTTTTATTAAAGTTACACCCACTCGGAAAAGAATCTTAGAACCTTCATAGTATAGACAGTCCCAAATTCTTAGAATAGTCTGCAATTACAATTCAAATAAGAAATTATAAAGAAACAACAATACAAACAAGTGTATGTTTTTGTAGTTATCAGAAACAGTCGAACTAACATTGACATGAAAAACAGCAAATAAACTACATTTTCAAAAAAAACTTGCTATTTATACCTTTATACATGTACTTTTAGATTTAGAAAACTAAATTTTAAGAATTATTTTCAAGTATGTTAAATTAAGAAATGAAAAAATTTGTAATGCTGGAGTCATATACCTCTTCTAATGTTACAATAAAAATGTATTAATCTCAGATTATCCATAAAATAACATTATACATTTAAACAGTTACTATTTCAAATACAGTGTTCTCCTGATTTTAAAAGAAAACTTACTTCCACGGGCAGTACTTCAGCAAATAAACAGATGAACCATTTACTGGCCACTAAAGCCCACGTAACATCATGGGAAACCAAGTGCTCATGAACTTTGGGTACTTTCAATCTACAATTACAACGTATAATAAGTCAAACTTTAAATAATTGTATATAATAATACATCAGCACACAGGTTTATTGTAGTATTTGAATCACAGGTATAATAGGTGTGTATACCTTTTTCTGCATTTGTGTGAAATTATTCACAATCAAATGAAAATCATGCCTGAGAAAATAATGTATAATTAAAAACCCTACAGTAATTTATTACTACAAGCTATATGTCCTTTAAAGTTCCTAACCAATAATAGGCTCTTTGGAAAGTCTGTGGTAAACAATAACCACCCAAAGCCAAGGCAAATGAATGATGACCTACTTTCCAACATCACTACAGCTGAGTGTCAGACAAAAGTTGTAAGAACTGTTGTTAACAATAAATAACATTATAAGTCATTATCTTGTACCAAAATGAAGTGTTCCATAATAATAATATTACATTAATGCAACAGCAGCAAAAAAAGATTTTATTAAGCCACAAAATGTTACAACTGTTACCAATTTTTATGGCAGTGTAAATTCTTCACAGCCTATGTAATACCAATTTCAATTTAGGCATAATACCCACAATCACTCCACATAAAATATACATATATGTATACTTTGCTACTATTTTGATAATGAAAAATATAATAAACATCTTTATGTGTAAATGGGTCAATATTCTCCTTTTTTTTCAACTAAAGAAAATTAAATATTAAAAAGTTGAGGACAAACAATAAAAATACTAACATGACTATCTAGCTGAACTTCACTAGATGTTTTAGTTTATTAGCGACATTAGATATTGGCATGCATTAAGTGAATGGGATGTGATCCCAACCCCAGTATGTTCAAATTAAAGCCAAAAACAAGACTTATGCTACAGGTGAAAAACATAGTTCCAATCCTTTAAATGAAACCAAGATTAAACAATCAGCAAACAACTACTGAACTTTCACTCACAATTTATGTAATTGAACTTCATTTAAACTTTCACACTCAACTGTGTTATTTTACAATTAATTTACCTGACAAGTTCTCCAAGAACTTCAACATCAGTTAACAACCCCATCATGTCTTTAGTATAATAATCTGGTAGAATCTTTTCAACAAGAATTCTTAAAAGCCAGAAAGTAGTCTCTTCATCCTCAGTGATAAGAAGTAAGATTCCCGCTATAAAATTCAACCCCTATTGAGAAGGAAAAAACAAATGCAGTAGGCTGTCTTTCTGGTTAAAAGATTAATTCAACAAAACATATCACTTTTGGAGAAAGAAAAATAACACTGACTACTACCATTACCTAATATCAAAGTTAACCCCTAATACATAAAAAAAAAAGAAAACTATTTAATATTTACAGAATATTGCATAAAATGTATTATGCCATTTGAAGTGAGAAAAAATCACCCACCAGAAGAATACTTTCTTTAGTGTTAAAAAACAAATGGATTTATTATTCACTAGAAAGTTTTCTACAAGCCTCACATTCAACAACCAGCAGCTTGTGGATTATACTGATTTGCTCTTTATTCTTTGAGACCAGGGTGCATTGATTTGACACACTTGTGGTATGGTTTGTTAAAATGCATTGTGAAAAAACCTACCTGATGAAATCATTTAAAATTTCAAAATTACTTTCTAAAGATTATGTAGCATCAGCAAATAAAATATATTATTTTTATATGTTATATTTGTAGGATTTTTCAGCTTTGAAATTTCAAAATGATTTCACTGTAACACATTTTTTTAAGACACAATTAAAAATGCTTACCTGATTGTTGTCTTTAAACATTCTTTTAAAACTTTCATATAAAGTTTCTAACTATGTTTTGATTCAACGAAATGAGGCATGCAGTTACACTGTGATAACAATAACTGTCATACAATAAAAATAAATTTACCATTTTGCTGCATACATACACACCCACACATATACACTGAGTGGTCACAAGTAAATAGACACCTAATTTTCAGAAAAAATGAAATTTTTCAGTCATATTC
>NW_013667905.1:102512-113895 GCF_000517525.1 Limulus polyphemus
GAATATGACTGAAAAATTTCATTTTTTCTGAAAAGTGGTGTCTATTTACTTGTGACCACACTGTGTACATATAAGTCTGATATTCCAGTGTTTTTTTATTGTACCCACAGGTGAATCTTATTGATGTTTTTGTTTTTTAATTATTTTTGACACTTTTCTTTGATCATTCAATCAGTTACTTAGGCTGATATGGTCTATTGCAAATAGATGTTAACACAGTGGTTTTGTCAGCAAATCAAAACTTGACATGAGCATGTGCAAAATGATTTACCTAGCCTACTTTTTGTTCCACAAAAACATTTCCTATTGTTTCAACATCATAATTCAAATGAAGTACCAAATAATAAAGCATGCTTTAAGTAAGCTTTAAAAAATCAAGACTGCAATTGTAGTGGAAGCTGTTCACAAAATCCTTTTCTTCTAGCAACTTATCAATAAGCTAAGCTTTTATCACTTTGCTCAAAGCTCTACCCAAATCTCTGTTAAACTGAAAGCCTTTTTGGCTTTTAGCATTGAAACATTGTAAAAATAGCTTCCATGACATGTTTAGATCAATACATTTCATGAAGCTTAGATATGAGCAGTTACATCACATCGTGACAAATAAGGCTGTAAAACAGTAGCTGACTAAAAATCAATAAAACTACACTTGTAATTGAGTTACAAGGGCAAATTAGCTCTATTTTGTCCAAAATTATTGTGCCTGACCTTGCTGTATTATGTTCAGAAAAATTTCAGGAAATTCACAAATATTAATGATTTCATTGGCAGCTCACTAAAATCAACTCAAAATAAAAATTTGTGATTTTTTTTTATAATTTTTATGCATAAAATTAAATAATAAATAAAACTTTTTGTATAATTATGTTCAACTCATAAATATTTTATTATTTTCTGTATGTAGAAAAGGAGTGCAAGATCATATTATCTATCATTTTTTAAAATTTAATGGTAAAATTTTGCCCTAGAGGCACATCGTACACATCTAGGCATAAAAGAGTTGATACTTGATTACTTCAAATTCCAAACTTTAAAGCATATGTATTGTCATCAGTTTATTTTTGACTTCAATCTTGTTCATAGTTATGTATACATGCATAACATTCAAACATCGTACTTACATAGCTTATTAACCCTTTCATCATGTAATTAGATTTCTACCAAATATTTTTTTCTGTATAAAGAATTGTTTTATTCATCAAATCAAGAAGAGAAAGTGTAATCACTTTTACAAAAAATAATGTTAATATAAAAAAATCTCATCATTCAAATATGTTCAATGTGTGTTAGTAACAGTGAATGGAAACAACAGACGAGTCATAAGAGATGATCTGGAGAAAATGTTTGAAAAAACAATGTTTTTCATCATAGTTTTATAACTACTAACCTGGCAATATCCAACTGATGGATTCTTCTGGGCAAAGGCAACAAGAACATTGTAGAGTGGCTGTCGTTTCCCATCAAGGGAATCAACTTTGAAATAAATGTTATCAGGAAATGTTCGTGGTATGTCTGAAATATTCAGAACTAGTCATAAACTTTAAACAAGGGCAAAGCTAAACTTAGTTTCCAAGACACCATAAAAATGATTTATTTAATGCAAAAATTAATACATTTTTGGCAAGAAAATAATCAGATAATGAATTATTTTTCTTTCACCACCATATTTTTATAAACAATAAGTTAAATAATATAGATCAAAATTCCAGAGAATTCTTAAAACCCTCCAATTCAAATGAAAATAATTGTATCATACATAAACTTAAAGAAATTTATGGTATGTATTATAATACTTTGGTTTTCCTGGTATTTTTAAAATTTTATGTTTATTATGACACTTTTTTTCTGTCCTTACTCTATTAGTTTAACTTTTTAAACCCACAATTACTTTCATAGTCCTAGTAATTATCACCATACTTACAAAATTTCTGGTCTATTTATAAAAGATGTATAATAGTATGGTTTGGATTAGTTTTCAGCCAAAGAGACAAAAATTGGTATCGAACACTGTCACCATCCAATGGGTAAATCTGGATTTTCAGCTGGTTGCTGGTAGCATCTACTCGGGTTTAAGGAGTTAATATGGAATTTATCATATGTATTCCCACCTACTTATTCTATGCTTTTTATGGTACTCATTTTAATAACTTGGTTTTCCCATCTTTCTCTAAACTTCTTTATTCCAAAACGAAGACACAACACATCAAACTTTACCTATTCACAGTTCTTTTCACCTAAACTCATCAAGAAGTTTAATTCTAACTGGAAAAAATGCTCTTACGAAAATCACAGTCACTTGACTGCTCACCTATTTTTATAGATTCCACAATCTCTGGTGGAATAGGCATTGAAAGAAGAGTGAAATATAGGTTTGGATCTGCATCTTTCAGATCTTGAGCTTTACTAACCTCCATCCAGACCTAGCAATCATCATACAATAATTAGTAAATAAAAACAATTTTTTTTATTAACACAAAAAATCTCTTATTTATATACAAGTTGTAATTTTTTTTGTAATTTCAATATTTCTAAATCTTCTAGGTTTTTTCAGATACTTTATAATATACACACAAATAATAACATCAACAAGAATTTACTAACAGTGAACATTAATATATACTTGTATTAATTTTAAGAAACTCAATATTAATACACTTCATACTGCAAAATGCACAGTATAATTCATAATATACTATCACTTTTCATTACAAAAAAGTGCTTCGAAGAAATAAATGTAACTTTCATAACAAAGATATCTGTCCTACATCCTGGCATTTTGTAGATTTATAACATTTCAGTATTCTTCTATACTAATAGTTCACCCATTTTCCTAGACCTAATTGATGTAAAATATTAGAACTATATAAAACAAGTAAATATATAAACAAAAGTTTCAGTAACTTCTATATGAATAGTCTCTCAACAGTCACAAAATGTTCAATACCTTCTTTTCCCCAATATCTCAAAACCTTGGTATTAGGTTTGTTTGGTGTTTAAGAGTAGTAAAAAAGGCCATATATCTTCTATCAATATATATGTTTAATATATTGCAATGATTACAGAATAATACATTCCACTCTAAGATTGAAAATTCACATATGTTAGACATTTTTATTTGTAATTAAACTAATCTGAATTGTTTTTCCTCTCTCTCACTAAAATTGACTGATCTAAATCTTAACCACAGGATACTGAACACTCATCAAACCTATATTTCTAAAATGAACCTAAGTTTTAACCACGATGCTTTAATACTCACCAAACCTCTATATTCACGTGGTATTCCTTTTCTTATATACCTTTTTACTGAAAGAAAGAAAAAAAGCTGTGTAAAACAGTACAATAGCTCCTAAACATTTTTAAAAATAAAGTTGTAATCAATAACATAACATTAAAGGACAACAAGAGCACCTTTTGGTCCATCAAGGCCATCTCATCCACTACATTAAACTGAAAATAAATTCAAAGCCACCCTTATCATTCAAATATTTATCAAGCTTTCCTTTTAAACTCCCTTAAAATAACTGCTCCTGTCACATCTGAAAGCAACCCATTTCAAAGGCTAACTACCCTGTTAGAAAAGTTAACATTTTCCTACACTGAAAATATATTTCCAATAGGTATTTACCTCCCCTCACATAATAGCTTTTGATCTTCAGTGCAGCCCTCTATATGCACAAATGTTTCCACTCACCACTAGTCTTGAAACTCCCACCTACCCCATGTTTGTATGTGGTTCAGCTGTGTTGTAGCATACAAATAAGCACTCTATCCACTCTATACCTGGTGCATGTTCAACTAATTTTCACATGTGCCTCTTTGCCACCCATTTAGCGACACAATAATTCATCAAGGGCAAAGAATATACCTAGTTCAAATATGGTGTGGACTCCCATGAGTGTGTTCCTCTAACAAGAGAAATCACACTCAATTGCCATTCTTCAGACACTTTCTGAAGGGTGCTCATCTATGTAAATTTGACACGAGTCCCTCCACCAAGTCAATGTGCGATTCAAGCTATTATGTGAGAAGTAAGATATCATATCAAAAGTTACTATTTTCCTACATTGAAAATATATTTTCAATGGATACTTATCTCCATTCACACTTCACACCCTTCCTCCCCACTTCCAGTGCTTCCTTTCTACCTAATCTCAAAGTGAAAAAAGTCAAAAAGAGCAAAGATCCTAACACTGAACCCTAAGGTATCCCACTCATGACATTAATCCAAATTTAACTGAGCTCCATTTATAATAACTCTCTTCTTTTTTCCATCTACCCAGTTTTCTATCTGAGCCAACCTAGCTCCCACACATAGAGATAACTTTTTCAACAAAGTCAAAATTTTCTAAAACACTATATCTATTTAAAGCCCAAAAACATGTACTATAGACTGTTGCAAGATATTAAGTGGTTTTGTTACCCAAAAGCCTAAAGACTATTTGATTAATTTAACTGATACCAGGGAATATTATTAGTTACGGACAGAAAAGAATCTACCATTGTAAAATTCTACTGTACAAGTTGTTAATGTAGATTCTAATAAGCCTGCCCTGCATTGAGAAAAATTCTCAGAATCTGAAAACACGTGGTTTTTGTACAATTAGTTAAATTAATGCTAGTCTACTTTAGAAGTTAGTTTGAATTATGTAATGTTAGGCAGCTTAATATTGGACGAACATAGATCTATCATAAACTTTAACAACTGACTAAACTTAATTTGTTAGATTTTATCTACTTATTAACTTAAATTCATCTAGTAATATTAGCTATTAACTTTATAAGGCTTAATGTTAGTTAGTCTGTAATTATGTAAACAACATTTCTATTAATTATGGAGAGCTAATCAATATTGAAGAAAATAAACTCTTCAAAAGTTTTGCTTTAAATATGAGGCAAAGAACAATAACCTGCAGAAGAACTTAAATGAAATTGGATTTATTTACGACTGACACTTGGAATGACAGCCACTGTTATTTGTATTTGAATATAACAGCTCATTCCTTTTGACAACAACCATGTAGTTGTTGTATTCTCAGGAAAAACTAATTTTGACAATGAAGTAGTTGTCATGTTCTCAGGTAAAACCAATTTCCCCAAGAGTGAATGAAATAGGTCTAAAGTTTAACAGAAGATTAGACCAACATATATATACATATATAAATAATTTCCAATTCTATGAACTAAAACTGAGTTTTTGAAAGAAATTACAAGAATACAAATGTGACATACACAGTGAAAATAATCTTTATTTAATAGAAATAACAGTGTATGTGTTTTAGATGAAAAGACAAGCAGTTGCTTTTACATAAGAGATAAAAGCTGTTTACTCTCTCTGAATCTTGTATATGTTCTATATCTGAACTCAGTCCAAAACCAAAGGTAAATGATGATATTGAAGGAACTAATCTGAAATTATCTGCTGAAGTTATCAACCTAATACAAGGGAACGAATAGCCACATTAGGCTACATTATCCTGTCTATTCTAGTTTTCCATAAGTATTTACTGAAAACCAAAAAGCAATGTAAATTTCATTCCTCAATAATCAACATCTCTTGCAGAATATCTCATGCAACACTTTATGAGAATATTTAGAAATTTAAATATTACATCTAAGTTTATGAACAAGAAGCCTTATGATGATGTCTGTATGTCTATAATACATACAAATCAATACATGCCTAATCACTAAGTACAACAGTACTTAACAGTAGGGATTTTGATGAAACAAAATGCTGGCCATAAAAATCACCCATTTAAAAACCACCTTTAAAATGTCTGAATATTAACAATGACTATTTCGTAGTAATGGCTGAGCTAAACTAAAGCTTATTGTACTTATAAAGCTGTTTAAAGCACTATATACATGTTTATACAGGCATACAAAAAAATGTCAAACATTATCACTCTAATCCTTTCACAGACTCTTCTGTCTGGGGTCCCAATGATTCTTTTCTTGTACAAAAAATGATACTTGTATATACACACATAAAATGGACAATGCGTTACTTTGGGCATATAATTAGATTTGATGGTAGGTTGATAGAGATCCTGATGAGTAATAAAATCAAATCTGGTATATGTGTGCCTCACACTTTGTATTGCTTGCGCACAAAAACATAGCCAATAAAAAGGAAACAAACAAGTACAATAAAAAAAATTTTAAAGTTAGCTGTAATAATATAGAAAGTTTTACTGCTACAGAATGTATTGAAACAAAAAAACCAAACCTACAAAATCTGAGTTACTTAAAATTTAAAATGTTTTACCCCTTTTTGAGCTCAGACTAACATAATTAGTGATTTGCCAAAGAAGGGATAAAATCTGTTTAAATTTTAAGTAACTCATTTTTGTTGTTTTGACTTTCTTGTTTCAATACTTTCTGTAGCATTAAAACTTTCTACATTACTATAGCTAGCTAGGTTACATATATATCAATCCCTACTTGTCTTTATAAAATTTACAAATTTTATATTATACTTGTCTTCATAAAAATGAATTGAAGAAGTAATTAAAACAATTTTATAACCATGGTTTTAATTTGTCTAGCTGAAATATTATGAATTCCAATCATTCTTTAACTGTTTCTGGTGGTGTGTTAATAGTGTAGATCAGTGGTTCCAAACCTTTTCTGATCTCAAAATTACACAGTTTGTACAATATTAATTTTTTAAAGTATTTTTAAATCATATTGTAAAACAATATATTTCAGTAGCTTAGAATATAAATACACATTTTTCTTTTCAATCATCTTGCAGACCAGCAGTTGGGAACAACTGCTGTAGATAAAATGAACTATTCAATCCAGTTACCATGAATACATCAGCAATGAGCTTTAATATACAATTTGTTTCTCTAGATTTTCAGAAGAATGCTTTCTTACTTGTCCATTGAAGCCTGTACTTGGAAATAGCAGATATAACAGACATTTTTTTCTGATACTTACTTAGATGGCTGTGTTTTTCTAGGTAGTTAAATGTATCAGTATTTACTTTGATTCAACCAGACTCTCATAATATTATGACACAGCATTACAGAATGGAGCAACAATTTTCATTACATGTGGATTTAATTATTTGTAAATCTACCACAATTACAGATGTATTTGGCTGTAGAAGAGAAAAATAAAATAAATATTTATGCTATTAGTACATGTACATCATTATTCATATATAATTTTTTTCTTAAAATAAAAGTTATCAGTAACACTAATAGCTTTAGCTCTTTCCTCCATCAGAGTACATGTTAATCTTCCCAACAAGGGAAAATGTAATTTTCCAATGTGTTTGGGTTATTGGGTTTCTTTTCTGATCCTAACTTTTCTGTTAAGCCTGCATACTTTTGTATATAATCATTAACACCAATAGAAGAGTTTCAATCTAGTATAAAACTTGCCTCTTGTTGTTGCAAAGGAAAAAAATAATTATAAATTTTCAACTGACCTCTGATACACAATTAATACAGTTATAAAGGAAGAAACTCTGTTTTCTTGACACAAATACTTGTTTCCTTTCATTGAAAGAAAATTCAAAAGGGAATTGATAAAATCAAAACATTTTTCCAATGGTTTTCATGTTTGTTTACATTCCAAATTTATAAAACATTTTAGACATGCAAGGACCAGGAATTTGTGGCTGAAATACAGCATTAATATACAAATTAAGGCTTACCTTTTGTGCCTTTCTTCACATTTTTCTCAATACCAAGAAAATCTTCCCATTTTTTTGCACGTCGTGCTAGTATTCCCAAGTAATTGGACATAAAATCATCATAGGATTCATAATCAAAGTCATCAGGTCTCTCAAATCCATATGGGTCGACACTGCATCATGCAATTAAGAGACAGTTTTTGAAAAACAATTTCTCGAAACGAATTTGGAAAGATATATTTTATAAACTTGACTATACACTTTTAACTCAGAAGTAAATTGTACATGTGTGTTCACACAAAGCATTCCTATATGTTTTTTAATGAATGTTTTTTTAAAGGTTCATAATAGTTAAAACATTAATTCTGCTCCTGAAAAAGTACTTTTGTGCTGCCCAGTAATGCAAGTTGAAAAATTAAAAGCTACACAGCCTTCATTCCATTTAAGTCATGCAAGACTTAACACTTCCAACACAAAAAAAGGCTTTAAACGAGTATGTGAAATATATCTAATATATCTATATGTAATAAATATGTGATGAGAATAAAACTTGTCCACAATTAAACTCAAGGATTTTTGAGCAAAACTAACCGTTTTAGAAAATTAATATTTTTACCTTAAAAAAACAGCACTTTCATTATAAATTACAATGATTTTATAATAAATATTTTGAACTATTTATAATGAATAACTGTGTTAGTTCTAAGGATTCTCTTAATGTGAATCGACTAAAAAAGTTAACATCAAAATTGGTTCATCAATTTTCACAGATTTGTTTATAACATAAAACATTTTTCATTTAAAGGTCTTTTTCTTGACATTTATAGATATGTAATATTTTGATTTTTGAATTAAAATGTTGGCTTAATAGCCAGAAAGAGAATGAGACTGCTTGGAACTTTAGCCCTGATGGCAAAGAGTCTCAGAATCCTGGTCTACGACAAGCTTTCTGGATTCACACATAAATAAAAGTACATATCTTAAACTTCTAATCCATTATAACATAAGTAAATAGTGCTATAAGACTAGGACAGTAGTAAGACTGTAGTATGTTTGCATCATAACAATATGTTGGTTGTGATTGCAACAGAGAGTATGCAGTTACCATATTTTAAATGGTTGTCTGAAATATCAAAAGTTTGGCACAAAATCATAGTTTAAAAGATACTTTTACTCTTATCAGTTCTCTTATATGAATTATGAGAAAATCTGTTATTAAAACCAAAACAACTTTTAAAAAGCTTAAATTCACAGGCCTGTGTAATTCTATGTACTGATCTCTCTCCTTCCTCCTTGTCTGCCTTTTAAAATTTCTATAATCTGAAACTTGCAAAAGCATAAAGTCCAGGACCTCTAGGGCATAAAGTTTAGAAGTCCCATGCAAAAACTTGGCAGTCTCAGGATACTGTACTGTGTGTGCAATATTGCTTAGGGCTCACCGGAGTGTTGCAAACAGTGCCAATATATTCCAAATATTTCAAAGAGTTGTGGCAATGGCTGAACAAAAATACATGAAGCTACACTGATGGTATAGATTAACTAGCAATGGTCTTGATTTACTCTTGCAATAATTACAGGTGATTTACAAGGATTCAAAACGCAATATAGATTTTCAAGCCCATGTCAAAATTTTTCAAAAATCACTGAAAAAATTTTATGGTCAGTTAGAAACTGGAAACAAAAATTTTTAATGCCTTAAAAAAAAGTCAACTGTTCACAAAACTGATTTATAGGACTAATTTAATGCAACCTTTCCAAGACTACAAGAAAAATTCTCACAAATTTCTTCCAACACACATACAAAGTTTCCCTTTCTCAGTATTGTCTTTTATTAATTTATCATTGTTTATTTATTCCTATTGATTTAATATTACAGAAGCAATTATTTTTGTTGTGTCTTCAGAGCTAATAATACTACAGAAATTTATACAGTGGTGAAGACACAACTACATTTGCCCTTGGTAATCTAACCAAGACAAAGCTGAAACTGATAGGGCCTTGGATAAATAAATAGTACATGATAGACTAATCACATACTTTGCAGTTTGACACTGTTAATTGCAAGTAGATGACATCCTTTAAATAAGTGTGCCACTGCATAAATACATGAACATGGATGTCTAATGTAGTCTTTTAGAGTATATGGTATCAAATTTTGGCATCCAAAGAAAATTTCTGGGAGTATGATACCCCACAACATCCAATGTAACAAAATGTTGCATACAAATCTCACTCAGTCAATAATCTGGCATGTTTTATAATGTATTTCACACCCCTACACTGGTAGAGTCTCTGAACAAAATCACTGTCAGACAGTTATATATAGTTCTATTTCTAACTACTACCTAATAGTTATCCAATTTCATATAAACACATTTTCTAAAACAATAAATCATTGTTCAAAGGTAAAGGTATCTCAT
The DNA here is from genome assembly GCF_000517525.1 of Limulus polyphemus. Lineage (NCBI taxonomy): Eukaryota > Metazoa > Arthropoda > Merostomata > Xiphosura > Limulidae > Limulus > Limulus polyphemus. Next base: position 112,584 of record NW_013667905.1, read on the forward strand.
TCAATTAGACTTTAAACCACAAGCTTGTAAAAACAAAATGTTATCATTACCAGAATAATGAGAATGTATAACCCAAATAGCCATACTAATCAGCATCTACAGCTGTCCGAGTAAAATGACTCCAATGAGTGATTCAGTAAACCCTGTACTTTTGTAATGCAGAATGTGATAACTCCCTGTAATCTTGAAAAGCAGAAACTGATAAACCCTTTTCTTCGAGCAGGAAAAAAACAGACCACACATTTCAAGAGTAGTAAAAAAAACACAGGATTCACTCTATGATGACAAGTGTAGAAAAGTCTTGCCATTTAGACTAGTAAGCATTCAACAAAACTCCTGCATGATTGGGCAATCCAATAAATCGACAAGAAATGATGCTGAAAATATCACCAACAATATAGAAGATTACATGGAATTAAGATTGTGGAATATGGAAACAAGCTACCAGCAGAACACGGCAACAGCTAATATAGATTTTGTTGTGCATCTTTGTCAAGATTCAAATGGGAGAATGGCAAAAAATGTGACTTGAACAATCCAAGACCATTGCACCCACATCTAAAGAAATCAGATTCAGAACAGCACAGAAAACCAAAATATTACTAATTGTACTTTTAAGTAGAAACAAAGGGCCTTATCATCCAAACATCTGACAAGTATGATCAAACGGCACAGAATAAAAAGACCATTCTATGACCAAAAAAAAAGCTTATCTGCTAGCCATGAAAAATGTGAGAAGCTTGTAGTTACTAACATGTTATTTGTTTATAATAAAAGACCAATCATCTATCATGGTTGAAGGTGGGATTTGGCTTCCTTCACTACCCAACCTATGGATATTATGATGTTGAGTATCTTTCAGGTATTTACTAGTTAGCAAAAGTTTCTGGTAAAAAGCCAAAAACCACCAGTCATTTGGATACTGAAAGAAATCTATAACCAGTTGATGTAGATAGGATGCTAATGAATTAATAATTTGGGTAAAATGTACATTGAAGAGCAAGAAATTGAATAACCAGACTCCTCAAAACATAGATAAATTGAGACATGATGAAAAGTACATAAAATAATACTGTTACATCTCTGTTCGTTAGTTAATTTTCCGTAAATTCGTTCCGACGAAACTTTAGCGACACAAATCATTTCTTAAATAAAACTGGTTTATTCTTTCCGAATACAACTTTGCGATACTCTTAATTTCAACAGTCGCGCTATAACAAACGCTATAATTCTCAACAAACGTCTCACGTGCTCAACTTCAACAATACTCAGTTCAATTACACATTGTTGCCGTAACTTTGTGACCATCTTA
>NW_013667905.1:114895-115530 GCF_000517525.1 Limulus polyphemus
CGTAGATACTATGTGTGCTTGCCATTTTACACTTAGCTGTTGGGACTTTCACGACGGAAGTTGGTGGGCATCCCTCAGCACCAACCACTACTGGTTTCCTGAAGCTGACTTGATGGTGGTATTTTTCTTACACTGGCTCCTCAGATGTCCTTGCTTCCCACAGTTCCAACAGCCTTTCTGGGTAGCAGCCTTTCCTGCTGTAGCATCTCCCCTGTGCTAAAGTTGCCAGCATTGAGTTCTCTTGTGACCAGGTTTGTTACAGTGCCAGCAAAGTCCCTCAAACTTCTCTGAAAGCTGACCTTTTCTGGCCTTGAATCCAGATGACTGTACCAACCTTGGTACCTCTGTGCTGGACTTAACGTAGGATTCAAATTTGAGAGCTCTGGCCATTGCATCCTGTATGGTAGAGGGGTGTGCTTGCTTCACTTGTATCTTAAGTTGTGGACTGTCCAAGGCATCTACGAACTGATCCCTCAGCAACAACTTGAGAAGATCGGAGGGTGCAGTTGGGTAGGCCTTGCATTCTAGAGCTGCTACCAGTGCTCTATAGTTGTGCCTGTTGTCTGCTGACAACTGTCCAACTATTTCCAGTGGTTGTCCTTTCAAGCTCGTTGCCAGATATACTCCTTTCTGCT
>NW_013667905.1:116102-126092 GCF_000517525.1 Limulus polyphemus
CTGACATTCATATCTGGGATGTGACTTCTAACGGGACTGAATATGTCTGCATTATTTAATTTCTCGTTCTTCTTGTTTCTTTCACTGCTCTTGTATTGCTGCCATCAAGTCTGCTAAGCTGTAGTTTGATTTTCTGCCTCTCGTTACCATTTTTTTTATCCCACTTTTGACACCAATTTGTTACGTCTCTGTTCGTTAGTTAATTTTCCGTAAATTCGTTCCGACAAAACTTTAGCGACACAAGTCCTTTCTTAAATAAAACTGGTTTATTCTTTCTGAATATAACTTTGTGATACACTTAATTTCAACAGTCGCACTATAACAAATGCTATAATTCTCAACGAGCGTCTCACGTGCTCGACTTCAACAATACTCAGTTCAATTATACATTGTTGCCGTCACTTTGTGACCGTCTTATATATACAAGACTACCCCCAATCTAGTAGTCTCCTGACAATTCACGAAAGTTCGAGAAGGACGTGGCGTGATACTACTCATGTGACCTCACTGACGCAACAATACCTTTTGTATATTAAAAGGCAGCATCCATATTTATAATAACTGCTGAAAGTACTTTATCTTGAAATAAAAAAAAACATTCAATAATTATTGAAATTATATTAACTGACAACAAGATGCCAGGCCCCTGTTGGTTTGGTAACCAGAAAAAAACAAAAACAAAAAAAACTCCAATTTACAGAATAAATTTTGTCCAAAAGTGAAAACAAATTTTAAAGACTGGTTACAAATAAATTTACTGATGTATCAGAGTTTTATGTATGTAAGTTGGAGCTAAGGATTCTTCTACAGTAGGTGTCTGTGACTCGTTGGCAATAAATTTGAACAATAAATGGACAGAATACAATTCACTTGTTGTAAAATAATATATTCAAAACAAGTCAAACTTGTGTACAAAAATTCTTTACACTGTAGGATATCACAGCTGTATCTAAAATTCTAAATAATTATCTTTTCTTGTCAAAAGTCCACACAGTCTTATTCAATTACTTTAGAATCCAATTAACAAGACAAATTATTTTTCTCTATTCTGTCTCTTACTATACAATCTGTGATAAATTCACTCGCGTTACCTCATGGGTTACCATAGTAGTATCTCGAACTTTAAATAATTGTCTCCTTTCGTCAAAGTCCACACAGATAAGTTCAATTACTTTAGAACATCTTTTGACAAGACAAATTATTATACTTTATTATACTGTGAAGCTCACTTTAAAATATTGCTCACTATGGCTAATCACTTTCATGACAGCTAACTTCACATTTTCTAACTTTTTCTGACTGAACTTTAAATACTTCACTTTCCTCTACTTGACTTGCGCTCGTTTGGTCACCTATATTTATGTATTGTTCACTGAGGCCTCAAATTTTCTATAAATTATGCAATCAATGCTATAATGTAACAATACTCAGTTAAGGTTACAAGAAAAATACCGAATATTCAAGTAACTTGGTGTCAACAATACTACAACAATTGAGCCACACACACAACATATGACTCTTACCGAGTTACACAACCAAACTTATCATAACTATTGCCTTTAAAATAATTACCTTTAACTCTCTTGTTATGAAAAGTCAATAATCATTAAATATTAAGTCACAAAATAAACCAAATAACAATGCTTACAACAAATAGTCTTGTATATCCAACATGGTAAATGACAGGAAACTGAGACCAGCAAAAGTGGTGATTGAAAACTATCATAAGTTTCATGCCTTCTTCAAGAATTACTAAAACTCAAGGTTCTAAATCAGCTGGCCCAAGGTCCGTAAATATCCCTAATTTGCTTACTGTTCATACCTTGAACTGTGGAACAACTGTTTGTTCAGAATGGCCCATCCCAGGAGCCGAGGGAAACAGAAATGAATTTAGATACAATCTAATGTCTCTAAAATGGTCTATATCCAATAAAAGGTAAGTGTGATTAAAAAAAAACATATATAAGAAATGGCTCTGCAGACTGAACTGTACATAAGTCAGTTGAAAACATGCACAACAAAAAAATAAATGAAGAAACATACACAAAAACGATTATGCAAATAACTGGTTCTAGGTTCCATTAATTCAGGAACGTGTGTAAAAAAAACATCAGTTAAAAACAGTAAAAGGAGTAATTTCTCAAAGACATCTGCCTTAGAATAGCATCTATGGAGAAAAAATTCCATCTAATGTACAACAAGCTTATGGGAAATGTCATTGAAAGGTACAATATAAAGTATGGACAGTCTGTCTTGTTGGAAATGATTAGACAATTATCATAAAATTCTTAGCCATAAACTCACCAAACAAAAGAAACTTCAATGCCAAAAATGAGAATAACAGAGAAAAATACACCAATATATATTCTAACACTAGAAACAAAAAACAAGTTAAAGCTCCTTGTTCTGACCAAAGAACATAAAGCACTGATAAGAAAATTGGAAATCAGATATATCTGCTGGGCCAAAAATGTAAAATGAATGAAATTTGTAAGGAAGATGATGGAAAACTTGCAATTCTTCAACTGGTACAAAAAATATATATACACACACATCAAAAAGAGTTGAGGAACACCATGATTTTAAAACTCCTGGATGTATAAATGAAGATGTACTCACATGTATGAAAAATACATATTCACAAAACCTTAAGGCAGAAACAAAGTTGAATAATGATATGAGGATAAATATTATGTAAGATATGTAGTAGTACAGCAATATTTTGTAATGTTCACCAAAAAATAGTGAATGTGACCAGCATACTCTCCACTGATCAAGTCCTGTGTAATTACACAGGCCTGTGATGATTTTATTATTTTGAAATGTGTACATGTTCTACAGTAATTCCTGAATCTGAAAATTATATCCATTTTTCTCCATCACATACAGATTTTTCACAAAACGTCATATATACTTGTACGTAAGTGAATCATTTTCATTGAAAACAGGTCACATTTTGTAATGCTTAAAATTTTGATAATCACTGGCTATAGATTTTTCTAAATCAATCACAACGTGAGTATTATCAATCATTCTAGAACCCATGAGAAATGCACCACAAGTTTATAAATGGTTAACAGGCCACATGACATGTCATTTCTGGATAGCATTTGTTTGTGCGCATGCACTTTGACATTTTTTTCAATATTATTTATTCATCACTACGACAAGAGGTTGTGTAAATGACACAAACATATTCTGTTATATTTTTTGTAAATTTGTTGTAAAGAAATAAAGGCAAAACATTACAGAATTCCTCAAAAAAACATATTATGAGTATTTTGGAATAAAACTTGGGGACCAAGACAATGTTTGCACCATTTGTGTCGAAGACTTGAGACAATGGACTAAAGGTAAGAAAAAGTCTTGGGTCAACAATCCATTTATACAAAGTCTCCATGTTTTTTGTGTGAATAGAACAGCAGAGCACAAAATCAGCACTGTATAAAGAAGCAATGGCCACGCTGAGTCAGCCTGATACCAGGATTGAAAAACATTGAACATGAAAGTTTGGTTGGCACAAAGAAAGTCCTATTAACTCCACTACACATAAAACTGGGCTTTATGAAGCAGTTTGTAAAGGCCTTAGACAAAAATGGCATACTATTTCAAGTATCTACATTGGCAATTCCCAGTTCTTTCAGAGGCAAAACTTAAAGAAGGGATTCTTGTTGGGCCTCAGACTAGGAAACTGACTTCAGATGAAAAAAATCGAAAGGACAAGAGGAAAGTTGAAAAAGAAGTGTGGATTGCCTTTAAAGGTGTTATTGACAAATTTTTAGGAAACAACAATGACCCAAATTACAAAAATATTGTCATTAACATGCTCAATAAATTCAAAGAGTTCGGTTGTAATATGAGTTTAAAAGTTCATTTCTTACACTCACATGTTGACTATTTCCCTGAAAATCTTGGTGCTGTCAGCAAAGAACTAGGGATAAAGGTTTCGTCAAGACATTAGGGAAATGGATAGGAGGTATCAGGGAAGGTGGAACATCAGCATGTTGGCTGATTACTGCTTGTCAATGAAATGAGATGCTCCAGATGTAATACATAAAAGAAGGACCATAACACATAGTTTTGTGACTAAAAGACATAGATTTCACAAAGAAAATCAGGATGAATGACGATGCATATTTGTTTGAAATCAATATTCTTCCCTTTTCTTCAATTTTTTTGTATTTTAGTTAAGAAACATAATAATAAAAATTGTTCACTGTGGTAAACAAAACAATAATTTGATCTAAGTAAGAGTTTTTTTCTTCTCAATTTGTAAAAAACCCTTACGTGCTAGAAAAAAAATGAACATTATTTTTGAAATCTGCGGAGCTGAATTATGGAAAATCCATTATTAAAACCAAGACAACTTTTATGAAGTTTAAATTCACAGGCCTGTGTTATGGATCACTCTTCACACAGAACTACTCCCAGCTTGGAAAAGGAGGTGGGCGATGTCAGTCTGCTACAAATCTCTCCAGGACATCTCAAATGTGACTGAGTGGAATAATGTCTGCAGGAAATGCAGGCCTCTCTAATCTTTTGATTCCATTTAAATTGGCACATAATGTTCAACAATGTTATCCCTATATCTCAGAGCATTCATAGGGCCACTGTGCAAGACAAAGAGATACAAAGACATAATAAGTAAAATAGAATTATTGACATTCTTTGAAAGAGACTATGTGATAGGAAGGTGTGGCTTGTGTATTTGACTTTCTGGTTTATATCTGTGTACATCAAGCTGAAATAGGAGTGAAAGGAATGTTTAAATTGATAATTTGGTGCAAACACAGAAGTGAAGATTGAGAATTAATTTACATATTTCCTTTTGAAATTAAGAAATTAAAACTTGTATAATATTCAAATGTGATTTATTAACTAAGTTCTGTTGCCAAGTTTATTGACATAGATTAATAATAAAGATGCTTAGTTAAGTTTTGAATGTAACTCTGTAAAACGTCATTACATGCACATTTTGATCCCCACCCGTACACATAGGGTTAAGCAGCCAATATCTTGAGAACATAGATATAGATAAACTGCTCCTCCAGAGATCATTTTCCTGAAATGAATCGAGTGTCTTGAACTTCACCCCATCAGAATAGATTCACTAGTTGACAGTTTTTGGTTTGTAGGTTTGATGTTATCAAGTGCAAAGCTACATAATATGCAACATATGCTGCACTCACTATGGCTGTGGAAACCTAAATATGTGAGCATTATAAGCCCTCAGATGTACCACTGAGCTCTGGGAGGCTCTGAACAGATGCAAGTCCAGGTGAGGTGAGGGAAAGAAGGATGTCCAGACCACCATAACAGTGAGAGGTATAAAAGAAGACAATGAACCTCTGGATAAACTACCACAATCAGCCAGAATCAACTGAAGTGGATGCATATTTGTGTGTCCAAGAGGAACAAGAGAAGAGAGAGCCCCCCCCCCCAAAAAAAAAAGACAAATCTATTCACACAGGAAAACAAGGAGACATGATAACCCTAGTATCAGAAGCTCCATGTCTTGAAGACGCAAAGGAGAAGACTAAGCCTGCCCCACATAAGAATTGAGAAAAAGAATAAGTGATGGAGATTCATGCAACAAGATAGTATGAGATTAAAATAAACAGCTGGAGAAAGAGTAAACAGAGGACACATACCTTAATAATTCACGCAGTAAAAGATAAAGGTGGGATTACCTGATCTTCATTGGGAAGAGGGAGCTAGAAGCGAAAGCAGGCAAGAAAACAACATTAGGGAAACTCATTAAAAGATGGGGCAGGTTCAGCTGAGGTAAAAGATGCAGGAAATTGGGAACACTGGATATGAGATCAGAATAGAAACAATCACCTGGTACACAAAGGCAGTAATATCACTGACCATCAGTGTCTCCCAAGAATGAGCCTTTGTTCTGATGCTAGTGCTCATGGAGATTATTGCAAACGTAGGATATGTTGCCCTCTTAATGGTGGAGGGCTACAGTCTAATGATGATTGGCACAGTGCATGCTAATATTTGTAGAGATTGGAGGCTTGTTCAAAGCTTGTAGCATGCACAAAAGTCTTCAAGGTAATGATGCAAGGAATAGCTCTTTGTTGTGCAAAGAGATGAGTATACATTTCTGAATACAAAATTCCAACTGAACTCATTTAATTTCTTTCAGAAACACAGGAAGAAGAAAGAGCAACTTCTATCGTAAACTGAACATTTTAAGAAAAGTCACAAACAGAAGTCTGGATAGCTTGAACCCAAAACAAAGTTTAAAAATTCATTACAAGCAATGTATAAGTTAAAATTCAAAGAAGAAATTGTGAACTGAACTAGGCCTATGAAAAAAACATTTCCACTGGCATTTAGCATGAGACACGATTACATCAAATTATCCTGTCACTGAAGTCTGAGATGATAATTTTCAATGACAGACAATAGAGCAAGAATATACAATTGGAGAGAAACACAAGAAAAATCTAACTTGACATAATTAACAAAAATTACTAACAAGAATTACATATGTTTCATACTTGAATATACCAACAAGTTCTATTATGAATTTAAAAATTCTACTAGTGATCATAAAAAGGGTACAAATAGGTGCTCTCACAGATAACAATTTTGTATGATTATGGCAGTTTGAGCTCCATAATTTGAGTAAAAATAAAATGACAAAATTAAGATGGGGGAAGAAAAATGTCTTAATAAAACAGTTTCACATAAAGTTAGCAATTACCAGTAATGTATCACTTCATCCTTCAACACAATGCTATGCTCTAAAAGTAGGATATCATTATAGGAATAAAATTATATTAGTAGTTTGTGATAAAATTGTACTTATTGCTACCATACAAAACTAATTACTATCATTACAATGTGAATCAATACACATTTATGTTAATAAAACCTAAGTCTGGTTTATTCAGATTATCAGTGGGCTTAGGAAAATAAGTCCAGGAATATCAAACTCACATATAATAGAATACAATAGTATATATAACCCCCCCCCCCCTTCTCATAGCATTATATTTCATGAAATTATTTGGTTTCTTAACTTCTGACTCTATCTGCTATTAAGATTTTTTAAATTACAACATCAATTTCCTACTGAAAAAATACAAGCCTTTTAATATTTTAGGGATATTAGTTATAAACTTGGTAAGGATGATAGAGCAGATTTAGTATACTTGGATTTTCAGAAAGTTTTTGATAGTTTTTACATAAAAGATTGGTGAAAAAAATTGTTTCGGTCAAAACGGGATAAATAAATTATAGCTTGAAAGTTGGCTAAGTGGAAGGAAACAAAAAAGTTGTTATTAATGGAGCTCATTCTAACTAGACTAATGTTATAAGTAGCATACCTCAGGGATCTGTGTTTAAATCATCACTATTTCTCACTTACATAGATAGGAAAGTGGTTAAGCTTGCTAGTGATACAAACGTTTCCATATAATTTATGGACAACAAGGGACCTACTGGTCTACGTATGCTATTAAATCCTCTAAACTTTAAAAATAAAACACTCAAGTCATTCAGATATTCATCAAGCCTTCCCTTACACTTACACCACTTCTCAAGACAATCAATTCCAAAAGCCAACCAATCTGTAAGAAAAACAAAACTGTTTTAGGTGAAGATGACCCTTACCCTGACAAAATGTATATTTGTGTCCCATAGTCCAACCATTCTCACCATTAAGTATGAAAAAAAAAAAAGATGAATGCATCAACATTATCAATACTCTTAACATACAGTTGTTAAATCTTAAATCAATCAGATCTCCTCTTTATTCAAGAGAATTCAAAAATCTTAACATGTCCTCATATGATGGCTTTCCCATCCCAGGTATCATTCTCATAGCCCTACTCTGAACCCTTTCCAACAATTCAATGTCCTTTCTAATGTAAGGCACCTATGACTGAACACAATACTCCAAATGTGACCTAACCAATAATCCACCAAATGAAATTATAACCTCTTTAGACTTGTATTCAATGTTTCTGTAAATACAACCTAAAATCGTATTACTAGTAATAGTACACTGCTTAGATGGCTTAAGAGACTGATCAACCAGAACATCAAGATATTTTTCTTTCATAATACTATTAAGGTTATTCAAATCAAATTTATAATTCAAATTATGATATGCCACTAGCATTACCTTGTAATTATTACAATTAAAAGCCATCTTACCATTTATTCACCCAACTCAGCAAATCCTCTTGTAAAGCAGCAGCATCCTTCTCACAACCAGCAACACCCAAAATCTTATACCATCAGCAAATTTAAATAATTTATTGACCATTCCTTCATCTATATCATTGATGTAAATCAAAAGGAGCAAAGGTCCCATCACTGAGCCCTGAAATACCCCCCTTGTGACCTTAATTAAATTTGATTGAAATGTATTTATAACAATTTTCTGCTTCCTTCCATCCAGCATTTTCTATCCAATAAGCCAACCTATCCCCCACAACTACAGATTTTTAACAAACCTTTTTAAATGTTAATTGATTCCTGAAAATCCCAAAACACCAAATCTACACTTGTACCCTCATCTATATAAGCAGTAACCTCTTCAAAGAATATCAAAAGGTCATGACAGATACAATAAGGATGGTATAATTTTAAAGAGACATGGATCAGTTCCTTAGTTTGACAAACACACTGCCGTTGTGCATGTGGGGTATAATATAAATTCTGCATACAAGTTACATAGCTATCCTCTTAACCATATTGATGAAGAAAAAGATCTTGGAGTATTCATGATAGTTCTCTTAAAACAGTGTTCTGTTCCAAGTGTTCAAGCTAAAATAATTTCTGGGTTATGTATATATATATATATATACATATATACATGTATGAATACTGACTAAAGTTCTTAACAAACAATGTTATGTATTGGAAAAATCACAGCTCAGGCCTCATTATTTGGAGTATTGTATGCAATTTTTGTCCACATATGTTAAGAATGGCACAGACTTGTTAGAGACAGTTCAGAGGCTAGCTACTACAGTAGAATGTTTCTTGGGATGGATGGGTAGTCATGTGAGGATAGGTTGAGATCTCTAATTTGTGTTACCTCTTCAAAAGAGGGGGATCAAAGAAATCTAATTCAAATATTTATAATTATTAAGGAGACTGATACAATTGACACATTTGATTTTAATATGTTGAAGTATGATGGCAATAGGATAAGAGATCATAAGTTTAAGATTTAGAAGGGCCAAACAAATGTATAGATGAGAATTTTCTTTATCACAAAGGGTGATAAATCTGTGGAACAAACTAAAATCTAGTGTTTGATGCTGGACTTTATATCAGAGTTTAAAAAAAGATGTCATGAACATTTTAATGGATGAATTAATGAAAATTTTGAGGGATACAAGGCAGTGGCATAGGAAGGGTTCTCAGCACCCGGGAGCAAAGACACTTTTGGTGCCCCCAACCCTGAAATGTTTTGATAATTTGTTTTGTGACTCATTACCCACTTAATGACAATAACAAAGAATTAATTACCGCCTTACACAGGCCGAAAATAAAGTCACAATATAACATCTCACGATATCACAACTGTAAACCTGGAACTAACGAAGTATAGCCTACTAGGTATACTTAGATAAGTTGTAAACTATTTTGATATTTATGTCATCGAGTATTGCTCACAGTCACATAGCTAGAGTAATCTTTCAAGCATGCAGAATAAATTTATCTTATATCCCTAGTTTTGAAACGTATGTTTCATATGAGAAGCCACTCACTTGTGGTGTGCATGGATTATAAAACAGATTGATAAAATACTACTTAAGTTTACAAATAACAAATTTTATTAGTTTACAAAACTGCACATATACTTAACTAGATCTTGCGCAGGTAGCATTCTGGTATTCATGGTTACATTATATGAACCTTTCGTGCTTTTGCTGCTGCAAATTCATCAATTATACTATCAAAATTTAAGGTATTAAGTACGTCTTTTGCAATACTTAATAGTGCCAAGTTACTAAG
>NW_013667905.1:127078-136984 GCF_000517525.1 Limulus polyphemus
ACATTTTGTTTCAGCCGTGTTGCCATTCTCACTTAATTGCTCTAACAGTCCTAGCAATTCATCCAGTTTTTCATGTACAACTTTTACTGCACTCCACCGTGTTTCTGATTCACACATGACAGAGATCTTAAGCTCCTGCTGCAGTTCATCCCATCGAGTTGTTGAATGAGCAAAGGAATTATAAATGGCTTCAATTATAACAAAAAAGGTAATAACTATTGCTTCCTGACTTGCAGCATGAAGACATGCTCAGTTCAAACTATGGTTGTCACAGTTTATAAACACTGGTTTTGGATTTTTGTTCAGAATTCTTTGTTGAATCCCTGACAGATGACCTGACATGACAACAGCATTATCATAACATTGTGAACAACAATCACTCAATAAAATTCTATCTGCTTCTAATGTTGTGTTTATTGTTTTCTCAATATTGGCAGTGTCTTTTTCCTTTATCTGTATAAAATCAATAAATCCCCTTTTTGACTTCTACTTTTCTTGTCTTAAAGTCAATGTCAACAAACCGAATCACGATGGACTAAATCAGGTGTGGAATCAAACAGAATACTATAGTATTTGTTTCTACGAATTGCTGACAAACATTAATTTCACACATGTGAGGCCATGAGATTTATAAACACATTTTGGATTTCAGGAGAAAGATAAGATGTTGACGTTTGCTTGTTTTTAACACACTCTATATGCTCTCTCATTACTAGATCATACTTTGCTAATAACTGCAAAAGTGACAGGAAATTTCCAGGGTTTTTGTTTGAAGTTATGTCCTCAGTATGACCACAAAATGCAAGATTCTGATAAGCTAAATATTGTGTACAATCCAGCAACCGTTGCAGTACATCTCTCCATTTATTTTTTTCTTGCTACACGAACACTACAGGAGACAAGTCTGAAATTGTATCGAATGAAAATTTAAACACACCGTGGAGAAGGGTGTAATCATAACATAATATAAGCCTAGAGGCTCAAAGGCTATATTTCATATTAAAGGTTTTGATAGAATGAGAAAACTTAAATATAGGCTAACTAATTAGTGGTGCAAGATTACAGTTCCTAGATTAAGTCGCTAGTAATTAATTAATGTTAAACCTGTTATTTCCATCTTTTTAGTCTTAGGTTTGGATCTAGATGTAATAATAATGACAGAAATTTAGCTTTATACACCTAAACTAGACCTTCGATTTCAGTGCATAGATTGAAAGTGCCTTGTATTGAATCTTCTCAGATCTAGATATAACCCTGCCTCATCAATTCTAGATTTAGATTTATTAGGCCTAACTTTTAGAACAAATGTTACATCTAGATCTATTAACTTAGTCATTAGATCTGTCCCAGTGCAATGCCTACTTTAATAGTTAGTACAGGTCTAAGTATGCCTATAATATAGGCTACAATTTGTATGATGATGGACCTGGGGTCTAGAAATAAAGTTATAACTGCAATTACACCTAAAGTCTAGTACATTAGTTGGTGTAAGACACAATTTACAATCAGCCAATACAATTATAAACCACTACATTAGGCCTATAATGTTTACTAGATCTAGACCTTGCCTGTTACATATATTGCCAATCTTGCACACCAGTTAATGTGTTACATCAATCTCGTATTTTCTTTTCGTTGAACATACACTTACTTGTACGTTGTACTCTGGGACTTGTATTTGATCTATAGATGAATGATGGAATAGTGTAATTTACTTCTGTACATCAATTCGGTCTCACTGTATTTCATTGGGTGGCTTTTAAGAGTTAAAACTGCAAGCGTAATACACACAAATAACGTAACACTGTGTTGTATTTACTTAACCTAGGGCTATATCCTCGAGGAGGGTATAATTATTAATTAATAGGCATTATAGGCAAGAGGAAATTTTGTGCCCCTTCACACCTACACCTGGGGGTGACTGCCCCCTCTTGCTATGCCACTGACACAAGGAGATGGATGGTAGGGCTGGTTTAGTTTTCACTAATAGGCCAAAGACCCACTGAAGTCCTATAACTTATAGATATATGTTATATATACATATATGTATAAAAATAAAATATTTTAAGTCTTGCAATTACAAGAGTTGAAAGCTATTTAACTTAGAACTAAGGCCATTGAACATTTAAATGAATAATAGCAGATACATGTGAAATCTCAAAATCTTCATCACCGTAACTCATATTACAATTGTCATGATAAAAAAGACTGTTTCGTTCAGATAGTATTGACTAATTTAGTTTTGAGTGAATGTTTTATTATTGTTTAGTTTTGTTATAATAAGAGTTAAAAGCAGATGATTAAAGGAAGTTTTGTTAATAATTCATTGATGTTGAGAATATCGAAGGTCATGTGCAATATATTGACATCGAGAAAGTGAATAGAAGGTGGTCAGACGATTAGGTAATATAGATATAAATAGCATGAGAGGAACAGGAAGCAGCAGAGAATAGCAAATGAGAATAAAGTTGGTGTGAAGTTAACTACCATAGAAGTGATAGGCCTAACATTTAATATGTTATAGTAAAACTAACAGTAAAAAAGAAAATAAGAAAAATAATTTTATTCCTTGAAAGCGTGGTTCTAAAGTAACTGAATCAGCCTGAGTGCACTTTGACAAAAGAAACAGAGGATCTTCAAAAGAAAGAAGACCACACAATTATGCTAACTCGAGTCACAATTGAAAATGAATCACAGAGAATACCAGTGCGATAGAAATAGAGAAGATAGTTTGGCTTGTCAACTGAAATTCTAAAGTAATTGAATAGGTGTAAGTGGATATTTATTTGATAAGAAGGAGAGAACTACATACATAGTATTTATGATATGTGCATAATATCTATAGCAGTGGTTCCCAACCTAGGATCCGCGTAGGTAATACCATCTCATTAAACAAGTAATTTTTTTAATACTGATGTTCTTTTTTAATTGCACACTCAGTTATATATGTCTTTTATTTGATAGTGAAAAGTGGGAGAACAAGTTAATTATTAGTTAATAAAAACAGTTTGGTGGGTATGCGGAATCTCTCAAAAAAATGGGGTCCGTGGGGGAAAAAATTATAATAAAAGGGGTCCTTGATGGAGAAAAGGTTGGGAATCACTGATCTATAGTGTTGAAGAATGTATTGCACATACATTAACTAGTTCTGAATATATATATATATATATATATATTATTTGGAAAACAAGTGAAGTGCATGCTCTTTATTCATCGTTGAATTTATTGCTAACTAGTCACACACACCTGCTGTAGCAGAATCCTAAGCCCAACAACAACATAGTATATATTTATATTATTAAGAAATATAACTAAAAGCTTTTTTATTTTGACAATTGGTGAAGATCAGATTTTTCAATTGTGACAACAATCTATACTACTTTCATTAAGTATTTCTAGTTGTATTGAGGATGTTAAGGTACCATAGAATGGCTTAGATAAATAACCTTAATTATAGACAAATAACTTATAGTAAATGTAAGATAAGATAATGCATTTGGGTTATCACAATTTGGATCACATGTTCGATACAGTTGGGAACTCACTTAATAGCATGACTGAAGAAAATGATCTTAGCATAGGGGTGGATAAGTTCCTCAAGCTGTTGAAGCAAAGCTCTGTTGCTAGTAGTAAAGTCAACAGATTTTAGGGAGTATTTATAATCATATCAATTATGAGTCAAATGAGGTAATTATCTATATATATATATATAAATTGCTAGTTAGACCTCATTTGAAATATTATGTATACTTTTGGTCTCCTTATCTAAGAAAGGATATTAACTCAGTGGAAAAGATTTAGAGGAGAGTAACTAGAATGATTCTGGAGATGGAAAGGTTAAGAATACTCATTTTCTATTGAGAAATGAAAAATAAGAAGTGATCTTATTGAAGTTAACAAAATCATACAGGTGATCAATAGGATAAATGCCTCTGGTTTCTTTGTGCTATATTAGGAAGTTGACAGGGTAAGATAACACAAGCTTAAAATTTAGAAAAGACAGGCTAGGCTCCAGTTAAGACAGTTATATTTTAATAACAGGGTGATTGGCTTATGGAATGAGTTGCTATGTGCACTTGTGAAGGCAGGCACTTTATAAGAGTCTAAATGAGAAGTCAATGGTTTTCTGAGAAATCAAAAATGGGTTTAAATTTTTTCTTTCTCTCAAGGGCGAGTGTGCAGGTACTTTGTTGTTCATATGTTATTTACATAGCAAGCAAGCATTTAAATGAGCTTAAACTAACAAATGTTTTCAAGTTTATACCTTTAAGAAATTAAGTTTTTATCTGGACTTTTACAGATAACACTTATTATTCCCAATAATCAAGTGTTTTATTAGTAAAGTTAATTGTTGATATATTCAAAAACAAACTTGACAGGCTTGTTTTAGAATAATGTGTTCAATATTGGTTTCTTACTATATATATATATATATATATATATATAAAGTAACTATATTTTCAACAAAAGTATAAACAAAAAAATCACAAAGATGACCCCTTGGCCCATTGAAGTAATCCCTTTAAGCTTTACTCATCAGCATGATTAACCAAAGTATCAAACTTAAATCAAATGTACCCCTTCAAACCTTCAAATGCACATTTCTATTCAACAAACCTTCAATAGAATTTCAACAAACACCTCAGATCATCAAGCAAACTACTTCACAAGCTTATAATTACAAGAGAAATAAGTTTAACAAATATTGTTTTTTGGCTTAAAAAGCTTAAACATGATATTTACCTCTGTATTTTTAACTATTCAATCCACTAACCAACATATCATTGATTGGCAGATTATCCATGTTCTTTAAACAACTGGGTAAATCAATTCTAAACATTTCTTCTGTCCTCAAAGAAAAATTAAAAGATTTCAAGCTACTCTTTCCATATGAATTACTTAAACCAGGTTTCATAACTGGCAATCTATTTCTGAACTCTTTTAAGTTGATATCCAGTCAACTACATTTTTCATGTAAAGACACGAGTTTTGATGCTAGACTTGAGAATTTATTTATAAGGAAGTTTAATATGGGAGTTCAAAATAGTGTGGTTGATATATGGAACGTTTTACATTACAACACAAAAATAGTGTATAATATAAACTTCAATTATTTTAAAGTCTGTTTGATGATTTTATGAACATAAAGCTGTAACTAAATGTGTTAGCTAAGGGACTAGCTTATATCAGACTAAAGTAAGAACAACTAGTAAAATTATTCAATTTCAACAGTAGTTTTTCTTTTTCTAATAATAAGTTAAAGTAATTGGAAATATTAATGGTAAACTCCTATAATATTATTGTGCTGCATTAAATTTTGTACTCACTGTGCTGATGTGGTGTCCTTTGATTTAAAATATTTTCTTATTCATATTTTAACCTTATAATTCATTAAAATATGTTAACAGGTATTCCCTTCTCATATCAAAGAACATGGTAACAAATACCTGTTCAGCCAATCTAGGTCGTCTCTCACGTAACAAAATTTTAAAACAAGTTATATTTTGCCCCTTGCACTCAAACTACCTTGAAAAAAAACAATCTTCATGCAAACAATCCTGCAATATCATTACAAAAAAGTAATTTTGTACAAAATAAGTCAGCATCTGGAATTCCAAAGATTAATTATTATCCCTAAAAGTCACAGTCATATTTGCATATACAACTTTTTTATACTATTCTAATTTGAATTTCTAAAACAAGTAGCATTTTAGTAGCCCATCTCTTCACTCTTCCAGACTGGTTATTTTTCTAATAGTGGCTGGCCTATAAGAAGAAGACTGCCTTAATGTGTAGTAAAATCTAAATCATTGTCGGAGCTTAAGAAGAGATTGAATGAGTATTTTGGAGATCAGGGTTGGAGAGGAAATGATATTTCTACATATGGTTTGAAGTTAGGTAACAGAAGAAAACTGGATACCCTAGATGGGCCAAATGGTCCTTTATACCTTCGAAAAGAAGTTAAATGTGGCAATCCCCAGTTATCCAGGTCCCATTTAATAATGTTATAAAAGTACCGATAACACAACTGCACACATACTAACAAGCTATTCATGAATGCCTTCTTCACACAATGACTGATAACATGACTGCATTTACACACATACTAATAAGGCAAAGTCCTTGACTGCACTAGTTATATTTATTAATTTTGCTGCTATGGGTTTGATGCAACTGATCGAGCAAATCATCATTAATAAAAGTGCTTATGAGTTCCCGAAACAACATTATATCTTACACAGCATTGCTCTAACATGTCCTCGATGCTTGAGTTCATATGGCAATATCACGGCAAAAAGATGCACGAGACATTTGATACACTACTAGAACACACTTCAGAATGGTATGTTGTACCACATCAAGAATAATTATTATTGATAATAATAAATATTTTAAAGTTAGAGGTTAGTTATCTATTGTACATCACCCAAGAATGAGAAAAAGCATTTTTTAATCATGTACTCTAACAATACGGTCAGAATAAATATTGCACAAGGAATGTTGACTATAATTCCAAATTTACTATATGTATCTACATTGCATGTGACAAGCTTTTAATGAAATGTAAAAGACTGTTGCACACAAAAAAATCAGATGTATAATTATATTACCAAAGTATTTGTACTCAAGTTATGTCTGTGAATTGACAAGTCTGTTTGACTTGGGCTTCAAGAAGTCAGAATGTAAGTTGATGTTCACGTGAATAATAAATATACAGAATGCATACTGTTGCATATCTACAGTTTTGTCAGTATCCCTGTGTAATCTATCTGGTATTTACTCTCCTCTATCAAGAACTGTCATTGATTTAGTAATGTTGGGTAAAATAAATTATTGATAACTCTGACACCAAGTACATAATACCATGTTGAATTACACTGTAAAACTAAAAAATCGTGGCATGTGCACTTGGACTCCCACTCGTGTATAGGGTCAATCACACTTATCTCTTCCTAATCTTATATTTATAAATTACATAAAAATATTACGCCGTTAATGATTTATAACCCTACTTATAACAGAATCAGTAAAATAGATTTAATCATTTTAACACTACTAGACTGATCTCCTCTACAATAAATTCCTAAGTAATTTAATTTAAAGTTAAAACGACTTTCAGTTCACAACTTAAACTTCAGCTCAACTGGAGTTAAGACAAGCATTGGGTCACTCGGGTGTAAATATTTGAATTAGACAATAATAAACTATCTGCTTTATATCCTAATATAATGTTCACACTTATAGTTACTTTAAGTCTGCTTGTATTAAATATTGGCACGTGACTTTACGCTGCAAAAACCTACTTTTTAAAATATCTATAACCACATACCTCGCACGAGGAACTTCTGCCATTTCGAAGGAACGCCTCCAATCTCATTAGGGGAAAATGTCAGAATAAATTTTAAAATTAATTTATAGAAAAATCATTCAACACAAATAAAAACATGAACAAAAACATTACAGCTATGAATAATTACTAATATTAATGTAATAGAAAAAATCTTGCTCGTATGCAAAATAATATTGTTGCAAGCTATGTTTTTAATGTTGTAATTTGTTAGCTAGATGTCATGGAATTCCTTAAAAGTTTCTAAGGTTTTACGTCAAATTTTGTTGCCCCCCAGTGACACAGCGGTATGTCTGCGGACTTACAACGCTAGAATCCGGGTTTCGATACCGTGGTGCGCAGAGCGCAGATAGCCCATTGTGTAGCTTTGTGCTTTATTCCAAAAAACAAACAGATTTTCTTCTGACATATTCAAACATAGTGTTGCATCTCCGTTCGTTAGTTAATTTTCCGTAAATTCGTTCCGACGAAACTTTAGTGACACAAGTCCTTTCTTAAAAATAACTGGTTTATTCTTTCTGAATATAACTTTGCGATGGGAAAGCACCGTGGGAAGCGTATAGAGCACAATTTGAGCTACTTGCAGAGATGAACGGATGGACAGAGAAGCAGAAAGCAGTATATCTGGCAACGAGTTTGAAGAGACAACCACTGGAAATACTTGGACAGTTGTCACCAGACGACAGACACAACTATAGAGCACTGGTAGCTGCACTAGAACTCAGGTACGGAACCCCAAATCAGTCAGAAGTCTACAGGGCTAGGTTTAGGACGAGAGTCCGTGCTAAAGGGGAGAGCCTGCAAGAGCTGGCACGGGACTTGGAAAGCATGGCACCCAAGGCCTACACAACTGCACCACCCGATCTCCTCAAGTTGTTGTTGAGGGATCAGTTCATAGATGCCTTGGACAGTCCACAACTAAAGATACAAGTAAAGCAAGCACACCCCTCTACCATGCATGACCTTTTCTGGCCTTGAATCCAGATGACTGTACCAATCTTGGTACCTCTGTGCTGGACTTAACGTAGGATTCAAATTCGAGAGCTCTGGCCATTGCATCCAAGTTGCACCTTTGGCCATCCAGCTTCCCTGTCACACAGATACTACGTGTGCTTGCCATTTTACACTTAGCTGTTGGGACTTTCACGATGGAGGTTGGTGGGCGTTCCTCAACACCAACCACTACTGGTTTCCCGAAGCTGACTTATTGGTGGTATTTTTCTTACACTGGCTCTTCAGATGTCCTTGCTCCCCACAGTTCCAACAGCCTTTCTGGATAGCAGCCTTTCCTGCTGTATCATATCTCCTGTGTTGAAGTTGCCAGCAATGAGCTCTCTTGTGCCCAGGTTTGTTGCAGTGCCAGCAAAGTTCCTCAAACTTTTCTGAAAGCGGTCATAGATTCTGCATCTCAGCAGACCCTTGTGAGCATCAAGGTGCTGGATAACAAAGGAGTACCAGAAGCTGTACAGAAGCTCTGTGGTGTGACAGGACATTCTGCAAGGTTGTGGGGACCAGTGTGGGTAACTATCGAACTGATGGCCATGAAAAACAGACAGAAAGTATACTTGGCTGACATTGAAGACCAATGCATATTAGGATTGGACTATCTACTACCGAGGAAGTGTGTAGTTAACTTCGATAAAATGACGATGGGAAACAACAAAGGCCAGACTCCAGTAAGTGTTGCTACATCCATTGATCTGCATGTCACAGCACTTAAATCAACTACAATACCCCCTATGTCAGAGAAAATAATTTGGGGTAGGATAAAAGAACATCCCCGTGGAAACCCAATGCTTGTAGAAGCAGTGGAAGACCCATCCAGGCCAGCAGATTTGAAGATTGGAAGGTCACTTGTAGCAGGTCACCAAGTAGTACCAATAACAGTGGCCAATTTCTCTAAATTTGAGCAGACACTTAAGGAAGGGGCATTGTTGGGTGTGTGCCAGGAGGTAGAGCCAGTCAATGTTAAAGCAAGGAATACAACTGTAAAGAAAGGAAAAACACTTCCAGAATATTTGACTGACCTCTATAAGAAGAGCATAGTTCATTTGGCATCATCACAGGCTTTTCAGGTAAAAGAACTTTAGCAAATTATGCTGACGTCTTTTCGAAAGGAGATCATGACCTCGGTTGCACAAACCTTGTAGAACACAGAATAAACACTGGCAATCACTGTCCAATAAAGATCCCTCCAAGGAGAATAGCTCCAGCAAAGCGACAAGAGATAGAGTAGGTCATGGATGGTCTAATTAAGGAAGGGATAGTCGAGAAATCAGATAGTCCCTGGTCAGCTCCCGTCGTATTAGTACAGAAAAAGGATGGGACCCAACGTTGCTGTGTGGACTTCAGGGCATAACGAAGTTACGGAAAATTAACTAACGAACGGAGACGTAACAATATATATACTTGTGGATACAACGTTTCGAGCAATGCCCTTCTTCAGGTATCACTAACTGAACAGTAAATCTGTATTTCGAAGGTCGCGTTACGTGACAATGTCATAAATATACGTGTATAACAATGCTTACAAACAATAGAAAGTGTATATATATACA
>NW_013667905.1:137861-138903 GCF_000517525.1 Limulus polyphemus
ATTGAACCAGGAGACAAGGTGTGGTTGTATAATCCCAGGAAGACCAAAGGGAAGTCTTCTAAGTTGTCTTCTCCATGGGAAGGCTCATGTGACATAGTGAATCGTCTCTCAAATGTGACTTTCCGGATAAAATGTGGTCGGCGAGGTAAGCCAAAAGTGTTGCATGCCAACAGGCTTTGGCGTTATCATGGTCCAGGATATTTCAGTTGGGACGAAGTGGACAACAGAACCAATGATGCTGCTGAAGATGTGCCACCTGAAGAAGCCACTGTCGAAGAAAAACTCAACTCAGTTTTCAGAAGGGAAACGATGAAGCTTTTGATGAAGTTACTACCACTGATGTGACTGTTACCGACGATAGGACATTTCCTGATGAAGCAGATGAACCCCACGTGAAACAGAAGCCAACGAGACGGAGACCAGTACGGAATAAGATACGTCCCATAAAATTAAGAGACTTTGTTGAACTGTAATTTTGTGTTTGTAGTTCTGTACATTTAATAAATTATTGTTAATTGTTATTGGTTTAATGTAAGTGGCGATTGTTCGGGACGAACAATACTGTTACGTCTCCGTTCGTTAGTTAATTTTCCGTAAATTCGTTCCGACAAAACTTTAGCGACACAAGTCCTTTCTTAAATAAAACTGGTTTATTCCTTACAATACACTTAATTTCAACAGTTGCTCTATAACAAACGCTATAATTCTCAACGAACGTCTCACGTGCCCAACAATATTCTCTCTGTCAGCATACATTCAATTACTCATCCTCACCGTCACTTCGTGGCCAGTCTTATATATACAAGACTACACTATATCTAGAAGGATCACGAAATTTAAGGAAAGGACGTGAATGTTCGAGAACGACGTGGCTTGATACTAGTCACGTGACTTCGATATCGTAACACTGCACCTTTCTTAGCATTGTTCGTCCCGAACTTGATATAATTTCATTGTAGCACGTCCTTCATGCTTGGGTCCCCCTTTTAGAACAACATGTACTGCATGTCTTGCGCCATTCTTCCACATCTTGCCTCATACA
>NW_013667905.1:139645-148755 GCF_000517525.1 Limulus polyphemus
AGTTAGTTTTGCTAACTTCCAATCATCTGGTACCTTCCCGCTATTCAAGGACTAACAAAAAATAGTAACAAGTGGTTCACATGTCCAATCTTTAACCTCCTTCAAAACCCTTGGGGAAATATTATCTGGTCCCGGAGCCTTATCATTTATAAACTTCCCATTTTTTTAACCAGTTCAAAATTAATGCAGTCATCTTGTTTGATCTAATTTCCATTTATCAACTGATCGAGATGTGGAATACTGCTTAAATCTTCATTAGTAAAAACCAAAGCAAAAGTAAAATTTAATGACCCAGCCATCTCATAATCATCAGATACTAGCCTTCCTTTATCATCCCTCAAGGGTCCTCTCCCTATCATAACATTTTGTTTCCCCTTACTGTATTTAAAGAAATCCTTACTGTTAATTTTTACATTTTCAGCCAACTTTTTCTCATACATCCTTTTTGATGTCCTAATTTCCTGAAATAAAGTAACTTATTGTCATTATTGGAATAGATATTGAATTATTTTTACCCCGTATTTAAAATAACCCAGCATAAAAGTACTTCACTCCTATAGTACCTTTATACATAATAAAAAACTTTAAGACATTGCTTTAAAATTACAAACATTAAAAGACATCTGAAACATGGAAGAAGATAAATATACAGAACTCTACGACTGCAGTCAGCTGACACTCAAATTTGCAGCTTTTGGTGATTTTTTTTTTTTAATTTTGCATTGTGATATAAGACGTGGGGTTGAACAAGGAGTAAAACATTATGCTTTCATTGATGTAGGTGTGTGATATGTGAGTATAACATGTATTCTCTACCTTCTATAGTGATATAGAAATGTTCAAAATGTTTAGTTATTCAGATTCCACATTGCAATGACAACCAATGGTCTAGACAGTTGTTAATATTATTTTGTTCTAGTTGCTTCATTCATTGTTCTCTTTAGTATATTATATATCTTCTACCTGCAAGGATATTACATAAAACATTTTGTTTTAGTGGTTTAGAATGGAATATCCTTGGCTGGCCAGTTATGATGTTGACTGAAAGTGACAACCAACCAATGCTGTCAGGAAACAAAGGTTACAAGACGATACTACTCTACTAGACAAAGAAAGCATGTTAGCATTCTAGATTTGAGCATACTTTCTTTGATTAATTCTCCATTAGTCAACCTACGGGAAGACCTTGCTTTGTTTTAATGAATCACCATATTTAGTTTTTGGAGCACTCAATCTTGAGAGACAGAGGGTGGTAAGGCTAAATATCAACTAATGGAATAAGGACTGTCTACGCATTCACAGTGGGTATGCACACTTCTTTTCTTGTTACTGTATGGATATTGTTTCTGACACTATTTGGAAAATTGATCCCATCCATGAATTCCACAAGTAGATAAAAAGAAGTAAATGTAGTGCTGTGTCACCAGGATTTCTTGCAATGTTTTTCTGTCGTAAAATAAAATATATACATATGGAACTCAACTTGATCTCTTGCAAAGTGCGTTTAAAGTAATACTTCCACAAAAAGAATGGCTTTCTCAGAGCATGGAACACTCATGGGTGAGAAAGAGAGAGTCAGTTGGTGGCAAGAAGGGTTTGAGTGACAGAAATGTTGAGTCTAGGGGTAATCTTTTTCTGGGCATAGGACTGTTGCTTGTGTTATGAAAATCGATGGCTTCAGTTAGCCTGCAACCACTAACTCAGGGAGACTTGGCCATGTCTTGAGCACTCAGACCAATCAGAGCACTGGGGGCAAGTGTATAGATGCTGAATGTGCTGCTGACAGAGGAATTCTGTCAGTTATAGTTGTCTACCCAACAAGTAGGGCGACAGGTACACACAGATGAAGACCATGATCCATGGACCAAGGCACCAATGAGAATGCAGATGTTCCCTGTAGAGTCGACAGCAGCCCCAGACAACTTGTATCAGGTAGATCTGTGCAACGAGCCACCTCAGTACCAGTAAGCAGCCTTCATCAGGAATGAAGAATATTGATAATGCCCTCTACTAGCATCAGTGAGGAGAAATACAAAAGGGAGAGACTTTGGCTGACCTTCAAGGGGACCATAAAAGAAGACTTGGAATGGATAGACTACAGAGCATGTTATCCAACACTTGGTTGTAAGCACAGATGGTCCAACCCTTAACACTGCTCACCATTTGGATAAATGGTAGCTGAATGACTGGGAAACCATAATGTATTAGCTACCCTGCTAATTCAATCTGGCAGAAGGTAGGGCAATTTATTGGGTCAATTTTGAGACTAGAATGAAGGGGTGCCACCAAGGGATTGGCCACATATGCAGACAATTGGCACTAATTGTATGGCAAGACATTGGGAGGGCATTCATATTGGGATAAGTTCATTGGGGGACTCTCCAGTGAACTTAAGTGGCAATACCTGAGGGTTAGGGACATCTTCACCTTCACAGAGGCCATGTACATTGTAACATACTTTGAAGTGATAACTTCAAGCTGACCACCAGAAAGGAGAAAGCCTGCATGCAGCAGCAGTTTCACTGGCAACTCCACTGTTGAAGAGTGCAGTGAATGTTCTCCAGTGCAGTGGGCCAAAACCAATTGAGAGAGCCAACCAGCCACCTCCACAAAACTGAAGTGTGGAGCAGCTACTCTGACCTCCAACAAGTGATGGAGTTATACAGTCTCTCCAAAGGACACATGCTATCACCTAACAAATTCATGGGACATATACCACAGCCATGACCAATGCTTCCACCTGAACATAATTCGAGATAAGAACAGTGAAGTGCCTGCTTCACCTTTAGACAAGTGAGATACTAGCAAAAGAACTGTGTATATTGTGGTGAATGTTCTGGGCTTGACCATCAGTTTAGGGAGACACAGTGATCAACCCTATAAAGGTGCAAGGGCAAGAAGTGGATATCCCAGTGAACACTGATGGGCCTCACAATCTTTCAAGCCCTTTTAGTGAAGCCTCTGCTACATCTAGTGAATACAGATTTTGCTCTAGCAAATGACAATAAACTAGACATCAGATTAGAGGCAAATCTGTAGCTCAGTCTGGGAGGTGTTTCTCATAAAATAAAAGTGTTTATTTCCAATCTTGGATCCAGAACAGGCATCCTTAGAGTGGACATATTGCATAGTTTATCCATCAGTTTTCCTGTCCAAAAGGTGAACTAATGTTCCAAGGGAAAGTCATCCAATGTCACCCAGATCAAGCCCAGAAACATGAATGTATGTGGCAAAAGGAATGATAGTATCTCTCTGTACACAAGTGATCCTCTATAAACTAATCCAAGCACTTTTCCATTTGTCAGTACTGTATAATATGGAATCCATGCAAGAGATAAACTGTTGTCTGTCTACGAAGAGAGCAGCACTGGCTCAGGCATTAAATTGTTTGTTAAATTATGAAGTATCAGTGTTGCTTTATAATTATGGATGATTAGCTATACAGCTGGATACTGAAACAGTCTTAGCTACAGCAAACGAATTGGGAATGACCACAGCCAGCAGTAATGCTAAGATTGCGTTCATTGTGCCTCAACCAAAGACAAATATATCACTACCAACATACCTTAGGATGTTGGATTATGATTGTGCTGATAATCTAAAATCAGTGCAGCAAGTTGTTTGGTGAATATGCTAACCTATTTGTGGAACCAAATGGTTGATGGGTCAAAGCTGTTACTGGACATCATATAGCCACAGGGTATGTACTTTGATAAAGTGTGCTGAAATACAAGGGATGTTGCAGAAGGGCATCATACATCCTTCAGAGAATGCTTGGTCATCTCCAGTGGTAACTGTCAGAAAGAAAGAAGGCACAGCGAGGTTTTGGGTGGACTTACAGTAGGTAAGCAACTCGCACTGATAACTCGCATTGATGCATTTCATTACTGCAGATAGATTAAGGTCCTGAATTTTAAAGATTTTGTTGGTTTAATACCTTGGATCTGGTGTATGGATAGTAGCTAGTTGAGATGGGTGATAAAGGCAGGATAAAAACTGCATTTAGCACGAGAAATGGCTTATTTTTATTCTGCCACATGTCGTTCAGTCTGTATAATGCTCCAGCAACTTTTAAAAGGCTGATGGGGTTTATGCTCAAAGGACTGCGATAGAATAGATGCCTGGTCTATATATATGATTTTTTTTTGGTATTTGAATACATTTCTGACGCAGCACTTGAAAATCTGAGAATGGTACTTCAGTATTTGAAAAAAGTAGACCTTAAACTAAAGTCCAGAAAGTATTTGCTCATATGAATGGAAGAGAAGTTTCTTAGCCATTTTGGTGAGAGAAATGAGTCTTGATGGACCTAGCTAAGATAGCCATGGTGAAAGACTGTCCTCAACCTAGGACAAAACAAGAGATCTACAGCTTCTAGGTTTTGCTTCATACTATTGATGATTTGTGACCATTCTCGATGACAGCAGTACCATTGTTATCTCTCACAAAAGTGGAAGCACACTTTGTTTGGAGTGAGGAACATGGTCAAATGTGTGGATCCCAAAATCTTGCCTTAGTAGATGCTCCAGTTCTAATCTATCCCTGTCAGGACTATGACATTCTTCTGGACCAGTGTAAGAGGATTTAGAGCAAATCTGTCACAGTTGCAGGATGAAGAGGAACGTTTGATCATGTATGTTCAGTATATGTTCGCAGCCTCTGAATATAGATAATACACAATGAAAAAGACCTAATTTTCATAAAACACTTCACCACTACTTTCATGGTAAGAGTTTTACCATTCGGGTGGGTCAGGCTTAACTGAAGTAGTTTATAAGCTTTAAAAGTTTGGAAGGATGATAACATGATGAATAACAACATTGTAAGAATATGAATTTGTCATAGTTAATTGACTGGGCCTGCAACATAGAAACACAGATGGGCTATTTTCCTTTGTGGCGAGACCTTGCTCATTCAAGGAATGTCTTGATTCTGGACAGTGTGTGGGAGTTGAAATCACCATTGTATCAGCAATAGCAAAAGCAAGCTATAAAGCAAATGACTCCACTGAAGAATAGATGCTGAAGTTAACATTTCAGCTCTGAGAGGAGTAACTGAAAGACCCTGACGTAGTGCAGGTGCTCCTTGTGGAATAGCAAGGAAAAACATGTCCAGCAACAGTAGAAGAATGTAGCATGGCCACATAAAACCTGTAGCACCTGTATGGATAATTACAAGTGTAAGAAGGTGTGGTTTGCCATTATTACCAGTCCAAGAGAAGAGGTGCTCTAGTAGTACTAGAGTTGGTGGTTCCCAGAACACAGCAGCAAGAGATACTTCAGGTTTTACACAATAGGAGCAGAGGAAATCAAAGTGCTAGTTGCACTTGTGATAAAATCCGATGATGGTTCTTCTGGCTGCAAGTTAGTCGAGATGTAAACACTGTATAGGGTGTGCCACCCTAAGGAAGAACCAGCCAAGACAAGGTGAACTCCAACAGAGAATTATAGATTCTTCTTTACTGAGGATAGTTCTGGATATTACTGGTCCACTTCCAGAGTCTCTAATGGGTCATTATTACATACTTGTGGTCATTGATTATTTCAAAGCATATCCAAAATCTGGGCACACTACTGCAGACCATTTTAGGCACATTAGTTGAGAACTGGATAGTGTAGGTCAAAGTATCAAAGGAGACCCCCTCGGATTAATGGGCTAACTTCAACAGACAACTGTTCACCGTGTTGTGTAAGATGTCAGGTGTGGTAAAGACTTGATCTTCACCTTATCACTTCCATTATGATGGTTTAGCATGATAGGCAATACAAACTACCAAGTGGAAGTTTTTTGAGACTGACAGAATGACTGGGATGAACACTTGCCATATATAATAAAGGCATACAAATTAATGGAATAGAGATCAACAGGCTATTTTTCAAACCTCATACTCAGAAAGAAAGTGTCACTTTCTGTCTTCTGTCGACGTGATGTATCATCATCCACCACAAAAAGAAGCCCCTCCAACCCCCTGTGTCCACGAGAGTATAAAGACTGGCTGAGGTCATTGCACATGAATTTGCTAGATAGCAACTTGGGAAGGCAGTATAGAAACAGGAGAGGTGTTATGACTGGAAAGTGAAAGAATGGATGTTCCAAGATGGTGACTAAGTGTGGTTGCAGTGGGCACAGAGAATCGACAGTAGTCATGAAACTATGATTATGGGAGCATAGGAGTTATGTCTGAAAGTATAAGTCTAAAAATATAGACCTTATAATTGTAAACAAATATTGGTATTATTAAGTAATATAGTTACAACAATTAACATGTGAAAATATGTACAGTATATACACAAATAGCTTCGATAGCAGGGCTGTGTAGATGTGTGGGTTCAAAAAGAATGCATGTTTAGAAAGGGAGACACCATAAATAAGTTTGCCCACCACTGCTCTAACATATGAGACACAGTAGATTCAAGGCACGCAAAAGTAAACTGATAAGCTACGTCCATAAGTCACATATGTGCCCTTGGTACACTGGCCTGACCAGGAGTTTGGGGTGAAGATTGACAAGTTAGGAAAGGACGAGGACGCCATCTGAAGTCATTGCAATCCATCTGACAGGGAAGATAAAGTGTTGAATTCCTATCTGGCTCTGCCAGCAAGAAACTAGTTGGTATGTATGGGATTAATTTACCAATCTCCACAGGTGAGATAATCATTAGGTCGACCATCTAATGAAAAATAAAGTGTCATTCTTTGTTTTCCGAGCTATTAGGTAGGAAGGTTTGGCAGAATGTATGGTTTACATGAGACAACTATTATTCAATCTGATGAATTTAATCAATTGGACCCAGGCACTATCCATATGACAACTAGGTGGTAGTCCAGGGAAATAGCTAGGTCAAAGAGTATGATATGCTTGTTCCAGTTGACCAGTGTGAAAAGCAGTGGGCAAGATTCCTATAGGTGGCTGATTAAATGGACATCTTGGGAAGTTAAGGGATTGGAAAGTCCTATGATTTCTCTTGTACATATTCTATATGGGAGGATGGACATGAGTACACGTTAAGTCTGTGGGTATTGACACATCATTTAACCAATACCTAGTTCACAGTTGCTAAGGCACCAGACTTGGACCAAAGTTCCTGAGCTGCTCATGTTTCGCCAGATATGAATAATTATTTCAGTTATTCTATTTCTTCACCCCAGACATTGCCAAGATGGAATCCCTTGCTAACATTAAAGCCTCATTGCTGCTCCAAGATGATCAAGGCTTGATATGCAGTGAGAAAATAAGAAGAAGCTGAGGAGAAGACATGCCCAGTGAGTTGTCCCCTTTGTGTAGTGCAGTATGACGACAAGGAGGAGATAGAAAATATGTTTACATCTCTAACTAGGTGCATTCTGAGATATGCACAAGCCTCAAGAAAACAAAGATGGAGTGAGCCAAAGAGAAGCTTCCAAAGCACCTGAGACCAGGATGAACAAAGTAATGAAGACAAGAACGAACCATACGTCTCATTCAGAGACTCTTACAGTCAACAATGGAGCCTCAACCTCGAGGGTTGGTACCAGTGATCAACCAAGGAGATCTTGTACTGCCATAGTCACGGAGATGTCATCAGCCAAGAAACTGTGGGAGACACCCTAGAAGCAACTGAGGATATACCTCACATCCAAGCCACTGAAGGTGATTATGAACCAATCCAGGCTAGAACAGATTCCTGCTTAAAATGGCACTGTCAAGAAACAAGCATCAAACAACTGTGCTTTCTAAAACCAGTAGGAGAATTAGCCGAGGTAAAGTGCCATTCCTCCATCACTAAACAAGAAGGAGATCCAGAACCTGCATGACAGGCTTTCCGAGGCCATTAAAATATTTCGAGAGGCCGTGTACACTCTCAGGCATCCACTGTGCCACCAATTGAAAGATAATGGTAATGCTGGAAGCACTGCTGGTGAGTTTGTGGTGAGAAGGATCCATGCCTTAGATGGTCTCTGAGGGTAAATGTAAATTATATATGCTTGCAAGTGTGTGTGAAACACCAGGGATTTAGTTTTTGTGATATGTTATTTTGGTAAAGAATGACATTTGTAGTTTTAATATGCTTTATTTTCTCTTTATTAAATGGGTTGTTGGGCTGTGCTGTTCTTTGTGTGTGTGCATCAATAAACCTGAACGTTAACTTATTAATCATTGTTAAAGGAGTTTTAGGTGTGTGTTCTGCTTCCTTTTCCTCTTATTTTGTTTTTCATAATTAGTATTTTTACTTTGCCTGCTCACTCCTAAAGTGGTAGTAAGATAGTCCATTGTGTAGCTTTGTGCTAGAGTGGTTAGTGTAACTTTGCATTTTGTTTTTTTTTCCTTATTTTTTCCTAATCTTACTTTGTGTAATTGTACATGCATACATTTTCTTAAAACGTTTTAAAAGGACATTCTATTATTAATTTTTAAAGTATTTGTTTTGTCTATGCAGCAGAGGTGTCGCTATGTGCTTAAAAGATTATATGCTCAGACATAGAGGCACGGGAAGTTTCGGCCTTTAAGTAGGATAAGTATAGATCATTGTTTTCTATTCTGATTTTTCAAGACACCAACTGTGTGTCAGTGTCTACTGATGCCTCTGCTATGCAGTATATGTTTCTAACAGTAAAGTAAACCTAACATGCTCCTGGATCATGTCACGAGTTAAGGTGATTGGCTTTAATAACAGGCCTCAGAGAGAGAGATAAGGGAGAAAAAAATTTGATATGTGGGCGTATCTTGTATTTCTAACTTCTATAGTGATATATAAATTTCAATATGTTTGATTATTTAGTTTTAACACTGTCATGGCAGAAACACTTTGTTCTTATTATCTCATTCTTTTTTCTTTAATAGATGACGTCTCCTCTGCCTGCAAAGATATTTTAGCATCATAGAGTCGGTAAACTCTATATGTAGGGATGGCCCAGGTATTCAATAGGCATAAAACAAATATGCATGCTAAAAAATCAACAATGACAGAGAATTTTTCTTTAAAAGATTATTGCCACTCAGTTTTATTTGTTTTTCTGCCTAACAAGCCCAAAAACAAGGCAAGAAAGTGAAGAAACCATAGCTAAGATACTAAACCTACCAAATCTTTACCTACAGAAAGTAGTGTTGCGTCAGTGAGGTCACGTGACTA
>NW_013667905.1:149155-152283 GCF_000517525.1 Limulus polyphemus
CGGAACAACAATGTAATGAGTAATTGAATGTATGCGGACAAAATATTGTTGGCCTCGTGAGACGTGAATTATATTGTTGTAATAGAGCGACTGTTGAAATTAAGTGTATCGTAAAGTTGTATTCGGAAAGAATAAACCAGTTTTATTTAAGAAAGGACTTGTGTCGCTAAAGTTTCGTCGGAACGAAGTTATGGAAAATTAATTAACGACTGGAGGCGTAACAATATTATAGTTAATTACCAAGACAATGGATAAGACCACGGATCTGTAAGGCTTAAAGAGGCGCACAATAGTGAGGTTGTCAAGTAGTGTTGCTATTAAATCTATTTGTGTCACTGGTTGTTCAAAGTAATTCGAATTTATCTAGATTATTAATCGAGAAGAAAAATGTATTCTAAAGGATAAAACTGTTGCTACCAACTAACTAAGAGATAAAATGTAGGCCAAACTTGTTAAGCCTAACAGACAATAGACTGTGGTCCAATCGACTGAAGAAAAGCGACCAGTATTAAACTACTTCCAATCATACAATCAGAGCCGTGTATAGGAATTTAAATTTGAATGCTATTGGAGGGACACGTTAAACACACGAATATTATATATATATAAACCATTTCAACACACGCATGTACATCATAAGCATACAAGTATACAGCATTAAACTCATGAAAATGACCGAGTCCGTATGCATAGTAATTTGGGGAGGAGGCATGGTCCCCCTTCTGCATACCCCTGCTTACAATGCAAAAAAAAAAAACGTACACACACATTATACCGAATGTAATATGTAATCAAAATTCAGTTTGAACATAAACACAAACAAAAAACATGTCTGGTGCTGTTGACAATGAATGTTTGGAAGTGATCTGATAAAGCAATCTATACCCTTTCCAGTACTGATGGTATGGTAAAAATAAGGGGTAACCACATGTGACATTAGACCCTACTTGCATTGTTCTAATAATGCAAGCTGCAACAATAATATAAGATATGTTTTCATCACACGAGGAGTTAACTGATTGCTTTAAAAGGGTAAATAATATCTTCAGTAATAATCAAGTCCATTTCATAATGCTGGATTTCAACACTAATGGAAAAGGCACTTCCAAAATACTGAAAACATCTACATTGCTGGTGTTGTCTTTACATTATTTCCAGATGTTCTGGCCCTCCCACAGCTGCATTGCTCTTTTACATTAATTACGTCTATTAGTTGCATGCATAGCTTTGCTTCTTTTCTTCTTTTTTTTTTTAAGTAAGCACATATTACAATTAGTTACAATGGCCAATGACACAGATATTAAGGGTTGAGGAAAACAGGTTTGACGGATAATTTTTCTACCCACTCTTGCTTTTAGACATCATTCTTCACATTTTAAGTTGTTTAGTTCAGTTGTAACTGCGGCTCGTAACCTACACTGTGTAAGACCAAAGAGGTGTTTCTTTATTTTTTTAAATATTAAAACAATACGGACACCCACTGGTAATGACCTAACTACCTTCCGTTAACCTATATCAAAAAATACATTGTATGTCATTTTAATACATAGTAGCTCTCAAACAAATTGGCAATGATGAATTTATTTGGTTTGTTTCTTTGAAGTTAAGCACAAAGCTACACAATGGGCTATCTGTGCTCTGCCCACCACGGGTATCGAAACCCGACTTCTAGCATTGTTAGTCCGCAGACATAACGCTGTGTCACTAGGGGGGGCGAATTTATTTGATATAAATATAGTTAAGAATATGTACACCTAACAAGATATAAAAGAAATTGTATCGAGTGCTTTCTAGAAAATAATAATTGTCTCACAGAAACTACTAACAATATTTAAGCTCAGGCATTTATGCCTTCCACCCCTCTGCAACAAGTTATAATTCCCAAAATGTTATTTTTTCATATATGTAGTTCATCAGAGCGGCCCCCGATATCACAGGGCCATCAAAAATCTTCAAATAGGCTAGTCCGCTACTGTTTAAGCAGGGCATG
The DNA here is from genome assembly GCF_000517525.1 of Limulus polyphemus. Lineage (NCBI taxonomy): Eukaryota > Metazoa > Arthropoda > Merostomata > Xiphosura > Limulidae > Limulus > Limulus polyphemus. The sequence continues at coordinate 151,146 of NW_013667905.1, forward strand.
TAGTGTTTTTCCATAGAGAGTCCAAGTTGTTACTTCGGCAAGAGGTAGCATTCCTAATAAAAGTTAGCCGGTCATGGTATGTTATAGACGAGTTACGTTTATGATATATATATATCAGACTTTATCAAATTACTTGCATGTAATTTTTTTATTGTATTCCATATAGTTTTACACTCTTATGTTATTTCAAGCATGTCCATGTAGTAATAGTTGTTGTTGTTTTTTCTCACAAAACAACTGCAACTGCTAAAAGTGCAAGTTTTCCTAGGTTTACTGCATGTAACTGCCCTCGCACTTATGAATCAACTGAGCCTGACTGTCAGGCGTTGGTTAGTTTGTTTTAGAGCAAAGCTACATTGGGCTATCTCTGTTCCATCGGGGGGATGACTGTCAGTTAATACATTTGTGACTCACCGGGTGAGATTCTAGTGTACATGGGGCATAAAAAAAATAAACATCTGGCATAGCAAAGTTTAAATATCTGCTCATATTCTAATCAGTGTTAAGAACTCTTATAAATGTAGGAAATACGAACATTACAGCCAAGACTGTGGGGAGTCAACAGCTGATAATACAACATAGAGACAATACACTAAAGATGAATTTTTGAGCCCAATCAGATTAAAGGAACGACAAATAGGTCACCAGACATTGAAAAAACAGGAATTAGCTGACATTAGGGAGTAAAGTTCAGCTGAAAATACTCCATCTGCTTCAAATGAGATACGAAGTAATTATTTAAAGAAAACAGTCCACAAATTTATTGATATAAAATATTGCATTATATTGATCCACACTGGTCTTGCAGCTAGAATAGTTTGGCCTGATTTAGTAATGATTAGTAGGGAATTACTTCCGGAAATGAATAAAAAAAATGATGGATTTTAAAATTAAGAGAACACAATATTCCAGCAAGACGGAAGTCACCCTTTCTATGATATGTAGGTAATTGATATCCAGTAAGAGTGCATACTGGGAGGCGACCTCGTGTGAAGATATGAATGCAAGTTTAGACTAGTTTCAAAAAGCTTCACATTCAATGACCAGGAAATCCCTATACACTACATGACAATTATACACCTGGAAAAAAGTTAAGCACCCCCGTGTTTTTTTCAAGTGATTCAGATTCGACGTTCTT
>NW_013667905.1:153258-158568 GCF_000517525.1 Limulus polyphemus
CGGCTGAAAGGGCGAGCATGTTTGTTATGAGGGGGATTCGAAACTGTGACCCTCAGATTGCGATTCCAGCGCCCTAACCACCTGACCATGCTGCCGCCATGAAAGAACAGGGAGTTATAAAACTAAGTATTAGATCTTGGACATTACCTATTACATTTGTGAAGGAGGAGGATGGATCCCCAAGATTCTGCATAGACTACTGGAAGGTGAATGAAATCACAAAGAATGATGCTTACCCACTGCCAAGGATTGACTCTATTTTGGATGCTTTATCTGAATCAAAATGTTTTTTAATGTTGTGCCTGAGGAGTAAATATTGGCAAATACAAATTGATGAAGCACATAGGGAGAGAGAAAAAAAAAAGACAGCTTTTGCTGTAGGAAATGGATAGTGGCACATTTCTGTTACCATTTGAATTATGTACTGCACCTGCTACATTTCAACAATTGATAGTGTGTGCTCTCTCTCAACTTCTCTTGGACGTCGTACTTGTCCATTTGGATGACATAATTGCACATGGGAATACCTTTGATAATGCTTATGATGGGCTAAGGAAAGCGCTAGATTATTGGAGGAAAGAGAACCTTAAGTTGTATCCTCAGATGAGTGAATTGTTCTGTCAACAGGTAATTTTTTGGAACACATAGCACAGAAGTAATGTCTACAGGTCCATTTAAAAATGAATCTGTTAAGAACTGGCTACCATGATGGAATTTGTCTGTGGAAAGAAGATTTCTTAGACTATGCCCTTACTGTAATCATTTTTTTGGACTGCTGATTGTGAACAAGCATTCAATAAGCTAAAAAACATACATCACTATTTCTGTATTAGAATACCAAACTTTTGAAGATACACTAATTCTAAATACAGATACCAGTAATTTTGCAATAGAAGCAGTGTTATCACAAGAACAACATAAAAAAGAACATGCAATTACCTACTATATCAAGGTAATGAATGTTACAGAAATGAGATACAACCCAAAAGAGCTAACAAGTGTTATTTGCGCCCCAAGTCATTTCCATCATTACCTATACGGAAAAAAAGTTCACACTCTGGGTAGATCATGTAGCATTGAAGTGGCTATTAAATATCTGTAATCTAGAGGACCAGATAGCAAGATGGTTCCAGAAGATTCAGAAGTACAGCTTTAACATCATACATTGCCCTGGATGGAACCATGGAAGCATTGATACATTATTCTTATGACCATGTGTTAATGAAGAATGTAAACACTGTAAAGAGATAGTAAAATTGACTAACCAAAAGTACAACAGAGTATAATTCAAGATGTGAGATCCACAATTGATGATGATGAACTAATGTGGTCAAACACTCAAATGAAAGATGCTCATGCAAAAGAAACAAGAAAATGCAGAAAACCCTTATAACACATAGCCACTCCATACAACATGAAGACAAAAATGTACTGGACACAATGAGATTCACTGAAAGATAAAAATTCGACAACAGGTCTATATATTACAAAGCACTCAGACATTTCCACAACCTTCCAACAGTTAGACTTTTAAGTGTTAAAAAGAACACTTGTTTTGCATTGAATGCCAGGAATCTGCAAATGGTGTCTAATGTGTGAACTGTGCTATGAGTAAAAGGGTCCATGAAAGAAACAGGACAGCTACAGCAGTATTGTGTTGTTGCACCATTTGAGACTTGCTGTTGATGTACTTGGTTATCTGCTACAGAGTAACAGTGGGAATAAATACATCATGGTTATGGTGGACCATTTCACAAAACTGACAGAAGGATATGCAGTTATTAACCAGGAAGCAGAAACTCTAGCAAGAAAACTCGTTTACAATTTTGAGTGTCTATGGAACTTCACACAGATCAGGGATGAAACTTTGATTCGCCTGTCTTATTTGCAGAATTTTGTCAGATTCTTGGAATCAAAAAGACCAGGACAATAGCCCTTCACCCATCTTCCGATGACATGGTGAAAAGATACAACCATATATTTTGAAACCAATTAGCTGTTTATTGGATGAATATCAGAAAACATGGAATCAAGATCTTCCACCACTACTTGTGAATTATTGAACAGCAGTAGAGGAAGTTAAAGGCAACACAACATGATCACTGATGTTAGGAGAGAACCTAAAGTGCCATTGGACCTCATGTACTCACATCCAGAAGACAATCATCCAGCAGTCTTACAAGAAATATGCAGAAACTCAACTTAGATCATACATGACTTTACACAGGAAAGATTTAAAATCAGTTAGTGATAAAATGAAAAGCTGTTATGACATTAATGCTGATGAGACTGGATTCTCAAGATGACATACATGGTATGGCTGCACAATCTTCACTGCAAGGATGGTTGAACTCTGAAGTTAAGTACAGGCTGGGAAGAGCCATACATTGTGTGTAAAAGAATCAATGTAATGGTTTAAATAATTGAGAAGCACTCCTAGTCAAAGGTCATCCACCATAAAAGTCTATTGGGAGAGGATGGCCAACTGGGTAACTCTAGAAAAGAATATGCTAGCAGAAAGTTAACCTACTGAGAAGCTCGGGATTCCTGTTGAAACTGCTTTCAAAGGATAATCAGGGATAGAACCACACCAGTGGATTCATTTGATCACTTACCTAGAGAGAACTACCTCACTGACAGGACAGCAAGAACAAGAAGCCATCCCATCTGTATACCATGAACCTCACTTTAATGAATGGACAGATTAGTGTACTGTTTAACATATTAGGATTATTCAAAGGACTTCACAATCCAGGAAAGGAGCAGAGTTGTAAGCTACATTTTTGATATTATAATTTAAATGTTTGCTAAAGGGAACTGATAATCATGATAATGATGCAATATCTAGAAAGTTCCTTAAGATGTAATAATCAAGTTCAGTTAATGACGTATTCAGTAAGTGATTCAGATCATTATTATTAGTGAGTTTATTATATCTATTCAGTTAATCAATTAGCCATGGAATTCTACAACTAAGTTTACTTGTAAGTTCAGTGTAGTACCATTAGAGTGGAATTTCTGTTGAAACATTAATTGTAAACTTAGGACTACAACTTATGTCAAAGTGAACAAAGCCTTCAGAAATGTTATGGAAGAAATAAATTATCTTTATATGGACTGAAATCGGTATTATTCTTTACCAAATAAACCAAAAGTACCTGCCCAACACACATAGAACACACACTGCAAAAATATACATATATATACGCATATTCTTTTAAAAGGGCTGAAAATTATTTCTTAAAATATTTCAAGCATTCAACAAGTCACTCACAAGGTTCAGCTTTACACTTTTCTACCTTCATTGCTAAGGTATTTATCTACTGTTATTCCAACCACAAATCTAAAAATATAGATGCTTCTCTAAATGACTGTATATTTTCTAACTACTGCATGATGTGCAAACACTAGTTTTATTTTACTTTACATGAATCACATTCATATGTTTTTTGAATTAAGTGCACAACTGAAAATATGGGCAAAGACTTGAGTTTCAATAATTGATCAATCACACTTTAATACATTCCAAGGACTAAGTGGTTACTAATAACAATTGTTCTCTCAAATATTTCATTTTCCAGTAACCAAATTAACTTGTACTGATAGCTGGGTCAGTAATAATGACATTCTCATTATGGAAATGGTAAATAGTTAGTGAAATAACACAATATTTAATAATGATCAAGAACAAAAGAGGTCAAAAACATTAATAGACTAATTAAGAATATTTTTATTTCCCAAACTGACTTGAATAAACTTACATAACTAATATCTTTTATTCCGATTTAAAAATTATTTTGAGAATTGCCCAAATTTTGAATATCGCCATTTTTAATGTTTGTTTGTTTGTTTTTGAATTTCGCGCAAAGCTACACGAGGGCTATCTGCACTAGCCATCCCTAATTTAGCAGTGTAAGATGAGCATGTTCAACACTGGGATTCATATCTATGACCCAAAGTCTGGTGTCAAGAGCCCTAACCACTAGGTCTTCTTTGACTTTAGAACCTTATAAATGTTTATTTTGAGTATGATTCAATCATGCAGTTCAAATATCTATACAAATAGAATAACAACCTTACATAAAAAATAAGAAAAACAGAATAAAAAACAAACAATAGCTTATTATGTAACCAAACCTTACTTTAACCAATAGATAATGTTTTTTTTATGTCATGTATTTGAAGTTTTACATGAAACCTTGCATTAAAGTAATATAAAATATACACAAAAATTATTAAATAGCAGGCAGGGTAATGATTATTGCACCCTTAAATTCTCATCATATAGATGGGAAATGCGTGTTTCCCAGAACATAACTTTCTTCCAAAGCATTTGAAGATGTAATGTTAGGTCTGTCTTATGGCAAATAAATAAATCTTAAATCAACAATTTAAAAACAAAACAACAACACATTTTCAATCATAATATTTTAGATAAAGGCATCAATATATTTCATGCAATTTCTGAAAAATACAACTGCAAGAATTATCCATGTAGACTGTGTTTAAAAGTATTTATTTCATTTATTTTTATAGTTACAAAATTTCATTCTATGACCAAAACAGTGATACCTTCTGCTTTACTACTTACTCAAACAAAATGGTTAATGTGGCTTGCTTTTGCATGGCACATTTATGTAATTGTAACATCAGCTAAAATACTTTATTACAACTTATATTTCAATGACAAATAAAAAAAGCTTTTATACGCTTTTAATTTTTATTGTTAAATATCACTTTCATAATTCGTTACAAGTATAAATACAACATAAATATCACTAAAGGTATTGGTAACACTTTTATTATTTCTAATCATGTTTCTTGTTACCTTTGGATAACAATGAATTATGAGAAGTGTGAAAATACAATAGTTACAGCATTACTCTGCAAGATTATATGATCTGAAGATCCAAAAATCAATACAATTACTTTCATTAACACTTTTTATCCATTATGCAAAATAATCAAGAATAAATAAAAAAAATTAAGAACACTAAAACAACAGAAAAAAAACAAACACTAGTGATTGTGATTTGAAGATTTTGTTTCATTTAGGAATGCATTGAATCAGTGTCTTGCAGGTAACCAACAGCTTGTCAGTATAAACACACACCTGAAATTGGAAAGACAAAAAAAATACAATTATTTTAAATATATGACATAACAAAAAGCAAAAACGTATGCTAACAGCTAACTATTTGAATGCTGTCTGAAGCAATGCATTGTACAGCTTCATATAAATAAAAATCACCCAGTAAAATCAAGACTCAACCAACGGCTGCTGGGGATTTCAAGATGAAATAATTCTAA